>NW_022196904.1:181527874-181563534 GCF_008632895.1 Mastomys coucha | reverse complement strand
CTAGGGAGCCCTCCCTACTCTCTTGAATACCATCAATAAAGCTCACTGCACCCACAAAAAAAAAAGAAAGTTAAGTAAAAATGCTAAGTCTCATAAATATTTATTAACTTCACCCTGATATACATTGGTAGATAATAGTGATGAACAATAAAACTAGGTGTTCCTGACTAAGGACATACTTATGGTACCCTAAGCTGCAACCCTATGTCTAGTATACCCATGACTTCCACTATGCTATGGATCAGTAAAACTTTTAAACCCTAGACCTCCTACAGCCTGTTTCCTATATGCCTATTTGCAATGAACCTTGCCATAGTTGGGCGAGAATATGTTGACACTTAGCTTGATTATTGTCTGGCTTCTTCATGGTGCTCTGTTTAGCTCTTCAATGTTAATTATAACTTCTGTCTTTTCCCAAAATGTAATACAGCATAGGAGGCACTGTGGCTCAGGTCTCTTTGCGTCATTGGTCAGAGTAACATATGTTTTGGGTCAACATACTTAAGTTCAATCTCAGATTCATTGTTCACTATCTGTCGGAACCAAGGAAGCTGGCCAAGATGCCATTTTTCTTTAGCAAAGTCCTATTTTGCAAACTAAAAATGAAGTTGTATTATTATCAGCAAGTGGAGCATTTAGTATAGTCTTCAAATATATCTTTTTTATTTCCTCCTTTCTACCCTTGCTAAGAGGTAAAAGCCAAGACTGTCTTTCATGGTTCTGTCTACCTTATATTATATCTTAGCTGCAGCAAAATAAACATGTATACATGTAAGTATGCATACTGCATGCCTGCGAACAATGCTGTCTCTTCATACCTTTTTTGGTACGATATTCTTAGGAGGACAGAACAATCAGAAACCATTTTCTTTGGACTTCAGACTTTCTTATCTCTTCCTACTCTGTCATCCTTGGTGTCTACCTCTCTTGTGTCTGAGCTCAATCCTGTGAGCTGAACCATGGGCAATTCAATGAGGAGCACAGGCAGTCACAGCGAGGTGTTCTGAGACTCATCCCAGGCGTTGTACTGGGACATTAACTGCACCTGCACTAGAGAGCTAGATAAGAGCAGTTTCATTATCCTGGAGAGGCCAATGTTTTATCTCTTCTCCAGAAGTTAATGATCTCACTCGAGTGCTGCTTCCCAAGACTCTTGCACCTTCCTTCACTTCTTAATCTTTTCCTGTGATTAGCAAGTTTGCCTTACAAATGAAAGAGAATGTGCCTTTGTGCAGTATGAGCTCATCACTTCTGCTGCAGCCTCCATTCACTAATGGCCATCATTGATTCCTGTCCCCTTATCTTGATGATTCCTGTCCCCCCTAGGCAGCAGCTTCTCTATCTTTGCACAATAGAGATTCAATCTCCTGGTTTCCAAGAATCCCTCTGATGTCAAAGTGCCAAACTTTGGCATGAATGAGAAGGAAAGAAGGAAGGCAGCAGCCATAACTCTGGCAACCTAATTTGTAAATAAATTAAAGGAAGTTAACATGATGATTGTGAACATGCCTCAAACTAAAATCTCAAAGGCTTCTAGAATTTCCCCATGGTTTTGCATGTAGTTCTGGTTAACCATTCAGTCTCTATCCACCTTTGAGTGCTGGGTGCAGTCACAATGCTTTTGCTAGAATTCTGCTTATAAAAGTACAGCATAAGCTATACCACTCCCTTTTCAAAGTGTTCTTCAGTAAAACAAACAAAATTATATTTCCACCTGACATGAGGTTTCCTCCTCATATAATGTAAAGCATTTATAAGTATATAAATGATAGAACATTTCCATATGCCACAGTATCCATTTTTAGATGTTCCTTTCTCCCTCGTAACACTTCTCTGTTTCCTGAGGTATAGGCTAACCACTTTGTGTGTGTGTTTTGTATGCTTGACTGCATATAAGGATTTTTTTTCCTTTCTTCTATGTGCCATTGCTGTCTGATGCTTAAGCACAATGTCAAACACATGCACACACACACACACACACACCCACAAACACACACACACACACACACACAGAAAGAGAGAGAGACTTGATTAAAAGTGTATCACACTGAACAATGCCTGCCAAATACCACACACATATCATCCATTAATATTGAATCTAAAATTTATCTAAATGAATATGTACTATTATTTTGTGAATCACTAAAAAATATCTTCTTAACTACATTATGATCATCATGAGACGCCTCCTGGTTTCAAAGATATTAAAATGAAACAAAAAAAAAAAGGATTTGGAGCATAGATGAACTAGGCTCCCAGCTCTTAGTGTGATGAGTGGACTTGACAAATGGATTTCTGGGTGAGGTAGCCCAAGACATTTTTTTTCTATGAAAGGTTAGATGGTGCTGTCTTAGTACCTAATCATGAAGAAGACAGGGTAGAAAAGACACAGCACTGAGCAGTTGGTAATTTGTCAGGATAGGTCAGGTGACCATCCCTGACACAGTTATCCATCAGAATCTCCGCACTCCAGGAGAATTCAGAGGACATTCCATCTGACTCCTATGGCTTCCAGGGATCTCGTAGTGCTAGAGAAATGAATGCCAAGAGTTTTTTAAAATGAGAACAGGACTTTGCTGTCTATCAGGATCTATCTTCCTCTTAAGTAGAATAACAAGAGGAAATGGACCTGTCCCAACATTGTTTATTGTTGACCCTGGCACTTAAGACATCCACACCTCTAAGCAAAGCAATCCCATAATTTAGAGAAAAGTGTCAAGGCTTCACAGGCATGGCGAGATGTGCTCCAGGGTGTGGACAGAACCTGCATTCATAAGATTTATGGTAAAGACTTTTACATGAGCATCACATTTCCAGCAGATAAATCCCAGCAGACATTACCATTACCGATAATTGAATTACAAAGCCATTATCGTGTGCCGAGCAGAGCAAGTTTGGGCCTCTATGGTGACAGAACAAAACTTGTAGAATATTTATGCTTGCGCAGTTTCTGAATTGCCATTGTACAGGACACACAGAAGGGTCTCAACCCTCCTATGAGCAAGTATGCTTCTGAGCAGTTTTGCAGTCCTGAGAAACAGGATGCCTAGGAGGACAAGAGAGAGATGCAGTTCAGACGTTAGTACGCAGCCCTGCTGAACATTCCTCATGTTCAAGTCTTCTATAGCTCCTGTGCTCAAAATATCAATGCAATACGTGAAATTTGAGCTTTTAAAACAAGAATAAATAAGAACACTGATATCAGTGCTGTTTTCTACTGAGAAAAAAAAATAGCCTCAAAATGGAAAGCATTGTTACAGGGCTGGGAAAATCAGCATGTAAGGGTATGCACTGCTCTTGCAGAGAACCTGAGTCCAGTTCCCAGCACCTGTATCAAGGCACTCACAACTACCTGGAACTAGACCTCTAGGAGACCCAACATCCTCTTCTGGTCTCTGCTGACACCTGCACACACTAGAAAACACACACACACACACACACACACCTCTAGGAGACCTAACATCCTCTTCTGGTCTCTGCTGACACCTGCACACACTAGAAAACACACACACACACACACACACACACACACACACACCTCTAGGAGACCTAACATCCTCTTCTGGCTGACACCTGTACACACTAGAAAACACACACACACACAGGCACACGCACGCATGCATGCACACACACACACTTGTAAAAATACCTTTTTGGAAAAGGACATTTCTATAATTAAACTTAAAACTATACCATAGCTTTATTAGTGTAATTCTGGAACCCATGAATCATGAAACAACTACAACTGAAAAGTGTACAGCCATATCTACTTAAGGACTTGACAGAATAAAGGCAAAATGGCTAAGATATTGCCACGTGGTAATGTTGCATTCCTAAGACAAGACATGAGTTGTTATCCTATATAGTTTTTCTATAATTAAGTATATTTTTATAAGCTTTGGATGTAGTTTGCCCTCCCACAATGTTTGAATTTTTCAGTAATTTCAGAATTAAAAAATACAATAACAAAGACACCAGGAAAAGGGCTGGAGAGATGGCTTAGCAGTTAAGAACACTTACTGCTCTTACAGCGGAACCAAGTCTACTTTCTAACACCCACATGTCTGCTCAAAACCATCTACAACTTTGATTTTAGGGTGTTCAGTGCCTCTTTTGACCTCTTGGGGTTCCTACATATGTACATATGACATATGCACATACGCATATACACAAACATACAACTAAACACACAAATTTAAGTAAAAAAAAATATTTGTAAAGATTCTAGGAAATTCCCACATGTGCTTAAACCAGCTCTGACAAGTGTTGTCATCTTACAGAGCTATGGCCTAATGTTCATAGTTATGAAATTCACATATTATCAGCTTGAGGCCTTATTTTTAATGACCCTGGCTTTTCTACAGGTATCTTTTTTCTTATAATGCAGAATTTCATGTTACACTCATCTAACATGCTATTTTAACTTCCTGAAGTTTTCAGTTTTTCCTGTATCTAATGATCTGGACAATGTGTATGTGGGGGAAAAAGTATTTAATCTCACAAATAGGAAGTAAAAATCAATCCGAAAAGTATTTCATTTAGTAAGCTGTCATCATATGATAGAATTTTTGAGGAAAGATTATATTGACTTGTTGAGATATCATGAAATAGATACTATTGCATATTATTCCTGGAATATAATTTGTATAAAAAATAAAAACAGACATTATACATCAAAAGACCTTTTCAAAATGCCTATTATTTTCTTACATTTTTTTTTCATTCCTGCTCTTATCCCAGCCTCCCTTCTGCCTCACCCTTATCCACTACTCCATTTCCTTTCAGAAAAGAGCAGGCTTCCCTGGAGATCAACCAAACATGACATATTGAGCTGTAGTAAGAGTTATTCTTTAGTGCCCTCTTATTAAGGCTGGATAAGGCAACCCAGTATAAGAAAGAAAAAGGGTCCAATTAAGGCAAAAGAGCCAGAGACAGCCCCTGCCTCCACTGTCAGGAGTCCTATAAGAAGACCAACCTATACAACTATAACATATAGGCAGTAGGCCTGGGACAGCTCCATTTAGACTCCCTGGTTGTTGGTTTGGTCTTTGTGAGCTGCTATGAGCTCAGATTAGCTGATTCTGTGGGTTTTCTCATGATGTACCCTCTGGCTCCTACAATTCTTTCTTCTTTCTTCTGCAGGATTCCTGATGCCTATTCCTTAGGACCCAGTGTTCTGTCATTTTATACTTTCTATTGAAAGGACAGAAAAATTAGAGATGCTAAACGTGTACATGTAAAGCAAACATCAGGTCAACATCTGTAACACGAAAAATGTGTGTGCTTCACCCACAGCCCATGGTAGAAAGATGAATTAAGGCTGATTACATGGCATATCCCATAATAGCTGTCAGAGTTTATCAAGTGTTCTGTTGCACCATGTTATATTAATGATGTGGTACATAAGTTATGAAAGAAGGAAAGAAATGCCGATGCAAACCTAGAGACATTACTACTACAGGATCAGCAATAAGTGATGCTCTCCTGGAGGGTTTGAGTTCATATTCTGTGACAGCACATGGCCTTCCCTCCATCTGTCATCCTATATGGTCTTCCCTCTTGTATGCCCCTTATGTTCTCCTATCTCTTCAACACCATGGCTCCCCTTTCACTTGATCTCCTCATGCACTCTCTTTATTTCTATCACACTGGAATGCGGAATCACATCCTTAAGGATTCTCATCTATGATAAAAAAATTGATTTAAAAACAAATAAAAATTCAAGTGATGAAATAAAAAATTGTGTTTTGCATTTCCCATGATCAGACTGGCCTCCACTGCTAGTCAGTGACTAGAAGTTCAGAAAGCAAGTTAGCAATGGCTTTAAAGTCTTTTCAGAGAAAGTCACTGCCTTCACCTGTGGCCAAATCCCTCACACCTCATATTCAGAAGGAAAGAAATCAAAGAAAGTTCTAAGAATTTGAAGACTGCAGGAACCTTGGTCTCCATAATGAGGGTAAATCTACTTTCCTTCTGCCTCACCTAGTTCTAGCTCTCCTACCTTCCAGATAGTATCGACTGGATTTATCTTTTCTCCCATTTAAGGTAAATTTGGGCAATAATTTTTTAGAGCATTTTGCAGAGTTTTCTATAGCAGGAAATAAAGCCACAGAACATCTTCACGTCACAGTAGGTTAATAAAGTATGGACGAGTGGCTACATAGATGGTTGAGCCATTCTTACTGGGGGTTGAAATATGTCCAGCACATGCAAATATGAGTTTTGACCACATATTTGAAGGTTATTTGTTGTTGTTATTATTGTTACAACTGCTGCTCCTATTTGATACATGGCCTTGCGATGTAGCCCAGGCTATCCTCCAACTCATGATCTTTTGCCTGGTCACAGGCATATACCTCTGACTTATTTGAAGTTCTGTGCAGAAGATAGTACCCAGGTTGGTTATAAACTCTAGAAACTCCATTGTATGCTTAGGACTGTATTGTTCTAATCCCCAGATGCATGATTCTAGAAAACAGACAAAGCTTCCATTATTACATTGTTTTACATCCTTTTACTGAGTAACATTTATATATTCCACGATGGCACTGCTTTTTCTGAGATGCTAAAAGGATTTTTTTTTTAATGTTCATCCCTCCTCAAAGCCCTCTGTCTGTCTGTCCATCTGTCCATCTCTTACCAGGCCTAGGTTAGAAGTTCCAGTCTTTAAGGAGAAACTGTTCGTTCTTTAGAAGCCTTGGCTTTCTTGCTTGTAATATGAAGAATTGAATTTGTTCACGTCTAACTTACTTTCTATTTTTAAGGGATACTGAGCATAGTGCCTCTATCCACAGTGACTGCACATTTTACACAATCTTATTATTGTGTAAAAATTACTGGATAGAAGTCTATTTTTTCCACTATTAGGCAAGCAGTTGACCTATATCCCCAGCCCCGTTATTATTAGAAAGCATTATTAACATTGTTCTTTTTACAGCTGATATACTGGAGCAATGAAAAAGTAGAAAGCCGAGATTCCGATCTGAATATTTGTTTATTAGTTAGGCACATGAATTGCTTTCAGAACTGACGTTACCTCTATGGTTTTCATCATTTCTCCCTCATTTGTATCATCTGTGGGATTTGAAGGCACACAACATTCACTCTCATCTAAATTGTTGACAGATGATGTATAGGACACTGACAAGGGCATGGCCTCTCTGCCCTAACTGACACCAGTCTCACATTTAACAGATAAACACCAGCTATGATCCACACCCTATGACAAGAGGTTGATTTTCTTCTGAGGTACTTACATCTCATAGTTTCTATCTTTTATTTCCAATTTACCCTTCCAGAAATGTTCTTACCACCTGTAATATATGTGTATATATGTATATAGTATATATTTACATAACATATTTATGCATGCACATATATTTATATGTATTATGTTTATATACATATATAATTTCATTGTTTCCATCATTAAAATTTCAAGAGGTACTGGTATTTTCTTCCATTTTTCTTTCTACCTAATCCTTAATACTTAGAACTTCACCAAATACACAGTGAGTCTTTATTAAATTATTCCAGTTCAGAGTTAAGTCACGTGTTCTTCATTGTGCTAAGTTGGAAGGGTCCCTAGTACAACTCAGCACAGAGTAGTAGATTCCACAGTGACTCACCTTCTTCAGCAGCCCAGAAGTGTATGGGAGATTCATGGATATGTCACAAGAAGCTACTAAAATATTTTATTACTTCTCAGTCTTAGTTGTAACTTGTGTGTATTTTCTGCAGTCAGTATTTATAAGTACCTACCACATATCTGACTTACAACTGAAAAACTATCATGTATTGGGTATGTGCTCATTTTTTTCTCCTTGTCTTGATGTGTTCAAACAAAACATTATTTGGAGATAACAGTTTCCAAACATCAGAGTTAAGAGTCTCTCTTGGGATGCGATTTCTGCAGGTTAGGTTCTTTCCAGCAGAAAAATGCCCAGGAGTCAGTGCCTTGAAGCCTCTGACTGTGCTGCTCGCTCATCTGAAGTTCTTGATCCTTACACAGAAACTAAAGGAAGGAGAGGGCAGAGGTTGTTTCTTCTTGTTCCTTGGTTAACAAGGCCTTTCTTGCCCTAGCTGGACCATTAGCTTACCCTCTCACTCTGATTACAGCATCAGCACAGACACAGTTCTTCCCATGGGTCACTTAGTTTTTTTCTAGCCACAATTTGTCCACAGATTTAGCCTTCTCTCCTAGCCCTGGTGGTTAAGATGCCCAGCATTTATGTCTAAGATGTGACAAATTTCTGGCCTATCTTCCACTCCAAGCAACCCTTCACTCTTTCTACATTTGTTATTAACCCATAAACTTACTCAACACATAGATTTCACTTTCTATGCTGAAAAGGCTTTTATTTTTATTTAAGGTTGATTAATAATAATTAAAATATCATTGCATAACTACATCTCCCTTATTAATATCTTGTCACCTCGACCCCAGAATTTTCAGACACGCTGGCCATTATTCTTCTGCCTCTTCCCAGTGATTTTTTTTCTCTATCAGTGTACAATTTTACTTTGGGTTGATTAATAGACAATAGCTCAGTAAATTGGAGATTTTCATGGAATAGGCTTTAATAAAGTACTTAGAGATTTACTTCATTAGTTTCATGAGCTGATAAGGAACTGTCACCTAGATTTATTATCAGGCAAAATTATAAAGTAGCTAAAACTATGATACAACTAAAGTTTAAAAATGATAAAAGAGAATTTTAATGAAACTTCACAAGCTCCTCTTTAACTGTACCCGTGATTATTTTAAATTTATATCTCTGAATCTCACTGGCCTTATGCCTCCTGCTAGAGAATCAGATGTGTTGTTCTCTTCAAATCTATTTCTGAATCTTCTTGCCCTATGACTTTTATTTGGGAATGCGGTGCACTGACCTGGCCACGGTCCCTGGCATATAGACTCTCCTCTTCCTCTCTATCCCACACACATTAGGAAACAGAGACAAAGAAGAGGAGAAAAGTGTGGTGGGGATATGAGGCAGCTTGGAAATGTAAATAATGGTGTAAGAAGCAAATTCACTCAGTAACAAATGAGCAATGTGGAAGACAGTGAGGAAACATAAGTGCAGGGCATGTGTTTGTCCTGGTCTGCTCACACCTACTCATGTGGATTCCCTAGAATAGACATTAAACTTTTATCCACGATGTGGCCAAGAAATATGTACATGACCCTGGGTATGTATATCTATCAAACAGGTATAGGAAGTAAATATTTATTGACAATAAATAGTAAATATAGTTCTAATTTTACCATTTTTAAAGACAGAGAAAGACTCATATCAGCAAGAAGGAGGTCCTTATTTTCGCAACTAGGACTTAAGTCTTTGCTGGGTCTGTAATACTGTAGGACATAAGCACCATCAGTGTTTTTCAGAATTCAGAATTCCATGTTTTGATTTTATAATCATCCATGCTGAAAACTAGACTTCACATAGATTTGTTACACAAAACATCCCAAGTATTATTTATGGTCATTTGGAAAATGGTTATACATCTTGTCTTGATACCAAGCCAAAATTCATGTACTATTTTTGTTGTTCTTGCTGTTGGTCTGTATGAGTTTCATGTCAGCAACTCAAACAGAAATTTTTTAAATCAATAACTTGAATATAATTCAATCCAAAGGTATATTAATGTAATACTTCTATGTTGAGGAATGATAGTAGGATACTGTTAAAAGCCTTTGTTTTCTGTAATCAGACAATCGTGTTTCTGTCAGAGCAAAGAGCATACAATAAACTCAGTGAGATTATAACAGGGTGTAATATGGAACTAAGTGGAGGTTTTGTGTGGACTATCCATTGGCATTGTGTAGAAAAATGGCATGTACAGTACAAAGTGTACATCTTGTGCTGTAGGAAAACTGGCAGTGAAGCTATGCAGTGCCTCAGTTCTGAACAGTTTACAGAATAACTGAGATCCACCTCACATTTGGTTTTGAATCAATTTTTGGCTATTGCACTTTCAGGAACATTTTATTGTTGCCATTTTTTGTGCCTCCTACCTTCACTTATGTAATGTCATAGAAGGCCAAGGACCATGTCAAGGGCCAGGCTCTTGAAATACATTGCTTCCTTCTAATGTTATGGTTACACTAAAAGTTTTTACTTCTGCCAAGCAGTTTGTGCAACAAGCATCTCACCCTTGTCATTACCATTCTGATCTGTACGAATTCCTTCACTCATTACCAGAACCTCATTCCTCACCATTTTCCTACACACAGCTCTCTCTCTCTCTCTCTCTCTCTCTCTCCCCCTCTCTCTCTCTCTCTCTCTCTCAAACACATATATCTTATACACACATGTGCACACATATATACACATACTGCATGCACACATACATATAAACACATACACATACCACATGCACACTCACACATACACATGTACATTCACACATGCATATACATACATGTGCATACCACATGCACATTCATACATATACACACATACTCTCTCTCTCATACACACACACACACACACACACACACAATTTTTGAAAATACCCTCTGTGTAAACGGCTCTGGCTTGAAGCATAAGGATGACAAGATGCAGACTTTGAACACAGGAGGCTTACAGTTGCAACTCATGCTGATTTCTCAGAAAGCAATTATGCACAGCAAAATAATACTCATTTTGATGTGTGTTGTCTACCTACTAGCTTCTTTATTTGCTGTTCAAAGGAGGTAGCTTGTTACTGGCAAAACAATGTGGTGGAGTGAGATCTAGAGTAAAAGAAACAAGGAGAAAGCATGCCTCTTAGGCTAAAGTGAGGGATTAAAGTGACATCCAGGCTGCCTTTCTTCCACACAGCTTGTTTCTTCTGGGTGCACAGGAGATGAGACCTTGAGCTAAGCTGCCGTGTTCAAGAGTACAAGTTGCAGCCATAGCTCGAGATTTCCTGACAGTGTTTGCTTTAGAAACTATCATGGCAGGTGAAGAGCTAACACTTGCTGCCCAGAAGCAAATCAAGAAGTCCAGCTCCTAAAGTCTGCCAGGCGTGTCACTGCCTCTGCAGATGGGATTGCTTGCTTCCAAGGCACCTTTTATGGAGAATGCCTATAGGTTCATGAGTCCTCCATCAAAATCAGGAAAGGAAAGCAGGGATCTCCTTCCCGCATGGCCTCTGTCCCTCTGCAGATCCCTGCACCCTGGATGATGTTACTGCATTTCTAAATCTGAATAAGTAGGTGCTATCCAGTCACAGTATTTATTTTTTAATACCTGCTCTACAGTTATCTACTTCAGGACACTTTGTGTCTCTGCACCATTTGTTGAGCACTATATTAAAGTCGTATCACCCCAGACAAAATGCCAGGAGGGTGATAAACTGGTGACATTTCTGAGTCCTCAGTAGGAAATGTCCTCAGAAGCTGCATCGGGCTGACTGTATGTCACAGGCTGACACCGTACCACTATAGCATCTGTGGTACACCGCGTCAGGCTGGATTTAGTTTTCTCCACGTTTGGCTCTCCTGATCCTGAGGGTTTTACCCCGAAAGAGCTGTCAATGAGAGCAGCAACTTGAGATACCAGAAGCAGAGAGGTGCTAGGCCTCAGCGGGCTGTTTCCTGCTTTAACCAGCCAAGCACATATAGCATGGCCGCCAAATTTCCCTCAACGTCCACACATGGGCTGGGGATGGCATAATTCTATTGGATTATATATTTTATTTATTCTGTTTTCTCTCTCGGTGCTAAGGGTTGCACTCAGAGCTAAATGCACACTAGGCAAGTGGTGTATTATTCAGTCACATCTTCAGTCATGCTTTAACTTCCTTTCAAGTCACCTTATGACTCACAGAGTCAAATGCAAATCCTTCCCATTGCATAGTGCTTGATGGTACCACGTAACAGGATCTACCCTTATTTGTATTGTTTTACTTTGAAAACCCTAACTCTTTTAATGCACTAATAGATGCAGATGTGGAGAACTCTCCTTTGATATCAGGCTAGGCTCGCTGTATATATGTAAGTGGAATGTGCAACCCCCACCCCCATTTTTTTTCAGCTGCTTGGTATAATATTCTGGGAATTTGATCTAGTTGCTTTCATAGTCAACCTAGACCTGGCTACTTCTGAGACTCTATCTACAGGGAAAGAAACAGTTTTCCTGGCTGTTGCAATGGCATTCCAAATGTTAGACCCCTTTTCCCTTTCATCCGTAATTCTGAACTCTAGGGGGCTTTTCGGAGGGGAAACCAGGAAAGGGGAGAACATTTGAAATGTAAATAAAGAAAATATCTCATTAAAAAAATGAGAAGAATGTCATAGCTTTTGATTTTATTCACCAGGAGCTTGGAAAGCTGAATATGTAAATAAGTGAATTTTTGCTTTTCATGTAATTGCTGTCCAGTTCATGGACTATTACATATTCAATTTTTGAGTGACTGTTTATCTGTGAAAACAAATAAATTTTTTTCGGGGAAGGATGGGGTTTCGAGACAGGGTTTCTCTGTGTAGCCTTGGCTGTCCTAGAACTCACTCTGTAGACCAGGTTGGCCTTGAACTCAAAAATTTGCCTGTCTCTGCCTCCCAAGTGCTGGGATTAAAATCTTGTGCCACCACTGCCCAACTGCAAACAAATAATTTTTATAAATCATTTCTGTAAGTGGTCTCCCATGCCATCCCCAAAAGTTTATAATACCACCATTGCATTTAGCTTCGTGGGTGATTCTTAACTTCCCTACTCGTCTCTTCCAATAACATGAGATGACAGAGAAGAACAAAGCCAGCCGTGCATCTGAGCCCTTGCCTTAGAACCAAAGGGTGGGGTCCTCAGAGGTAATCCAGAGACCTCCCATCTGCTAGACTCACACTCAGTCTTTCAGTTATGAGCTAACCTTCCTTATCACTCACAGCATTGACCAGGCTTGCCTGGAACTTCTGATCCTCCTGGTGTTCGGTTCTCAAATATCCATGATGATAGGTCTGAAGTACCAGTCCAAACCAGGTCAGGATGTGTATGTGTGTGTGTGTGTATGTGTGTGTGTGTGTATGTGCATGCGCATGTGTGTGTGTATCCAAGATATATTATTTTTTATATTAAAAAACATTTAAAATATAAGCATGGTTCTAGATGTCTTGAAGGGATAACTGACTCTCCTAGGTGAGGCCTGACCTAGGAACAATGTGTATAAACTCAGTCCTCTGTAACAGAGACCCAGCATTAGGAATTGTGAAGGCAGAAGAAGGAAGGGGTCGGAGAATTCCAGGCAGATATACCACAGGACCCAGGCTTGAAGAATTTAGTTCAAAGAGGAAGACACTTTTATAACTGACCTAAGACAAGGTAAATTAAATCTTTAAATAAGTAATTTTGGACCATTTATATTTCTTCATATTTTATTGAAGCATTCTTTCAGAGTTTCCAAGGTGGAGCAGCATCATATATTTGTAGAACAAATACTGACTACTGTCTCAGTATTCTCCATGTCTTCACTGTTCATACAAACATTTATATAATCACATAAAAGAGGTTGTTTGCATGTGTGTGTGTGCTGTGTGAATGTGTGTATGTGTGTGTAATGCACACTGCATTTGTGGTACATGTGAGTGTGTAGTACCTTTAGTCGTCAATATACACGTAGATGCCTGAACAGGAAATCCTGTATCTTCCTTTAATATTCTCAGTCATATTGTCTTGAAGTAAGGCCTGGGAGGTTGGCCATTTCACTTAGGCTGGCCTTGCCTTGGGGATCTCTGAGTCTGCTTTTCTCCACCCCCAACGCTGTACATGTTATATGCATGTGAAGTCATGCTTGGCTTTTTACAAGGCCAGTGAGAATTCAAACTCAGGCCCTCCTACATGTAGAGAAAAGCCTGCTAACCACTGAGCTACTCTCAACCCCTCATTTCAGTTTTAATGCTCATGGCTTGAGATCTTGTCAGAGACCACCTGTAGATTCAGGTACCATCTCAGTGTGGGGAGTACTTAAGGACAGCAGTCCCCATGATATTTAACTATAATGACAGTGAAGAGGTCACCTTCTGCATGTACTCAAACTATTTCCAGTGATGCCAAGCATTCAAATTCATTTTGAGTGAAATGATAAATGCCTTATAAGGAGAAGGGGAAGGCAGGATTTAATGTTTAGAACATAGACTGAGTTTCAGACCATGTGTCAATCACAGAAATCTTACTGACTGTGATGATAATAGATCTTTAAGGAGACTGCTTTTGTGAAAATGAAGAACAGCTAAGCTAGTGAGGCCTCAGACTATGAGTTGGGGAAATTAATTCAAATAAAAAAGTTCTGAGAATGCCCCCTAAGACACCGATTAATTTGCTTCTTTTGTTTAATCTATTGACCTTTGTACTTTTTCATTCTCTTGCTCCTTTCCTCTTTTAATCCTTTTTTCTTTCCATCTTCCTTATTTTTTTACCCTTTTTATATTCCACATTTACAACTTTACCATTATACAACAAGACCTATGAGTATAAATGGTTAAAAACAAAATTCTGGAAGTAGCTACATTTGTCATAGGCACACATTGATGTGTGTGGGTGTGTGGACACACACACACATTGTATATGTGTGTATGTGTTTGTATATCCCTGTGTTTTATGTATGCAAGTGCTTGTTGATGGAACAGGCTACTCTCATATCTGTGAAACCATGAAGTAATTTTTATGGCAAAATCTATGTCATATGTTTACATAAAAGTAAATATTTGTTAATAGGAAATGCTCTCCTCTTAAGTAGCATATATTTAGCAGAAGTGGCTTTTCAATTGTGTCTTTAAAAAGAGTCTAAGAGACCACAATGGAGCTGGAGCAGAGCATTCCAAATGACCAGCAGAACCATCCAGAGTCTCACCCAGGAGTGTGTAATGGATGTGGCACTTTAGGAGTAGCAAAGTCTTTTAGTGTGTCTCATCATCTGGCAGCAAAAGCAAGATGAAGCCTGGCATGTGCAGTTTGAGGCTCCACATTAAATCCTGAAGTGATGTGCACTTTTGAACTCTCTATCTCCAAGGATGCTGGAGGCAGACTGCAGGACCACTTTGGAAGAATTTAACTCTTTTCTTCATAGAAATGGAACCAGTGAGTTTTCTATGAATCCTGGTTAAAATGAAGCACAAGCCTACTTATGTTTATGTGATCCTGCTCTATAAAAATTCTGGGAGTATAGTGAGATTGCCTGTCTTATTTACATAACATAATGATAATCTTCTATTTGATATGCTCTCCAAGGAGTTTAAAATAAGTTTTCATTTGACATCAATATACAGATTTAGGACATACTAGAATGTGAAGGACATCTACATTTTTATTTGAGTTATATTGGTCCAGTGCTGCTGTTGAGAATGGTCACTACTACAGGCATCTTTTGGTGTTTTGTTTTCTGTTTTTAAAATTGGTTGTGTCACATTATGTAAGCAAAACTTCATAGGATTTTGTAAATTTGAAGTATCAAACTTTAGTTAGATCAATTTGCTCAGAGTCCCTGGGAAAATCAACTATCTAACGCAGTATGCTGGATATCTGCTTGATGAGTCCATCAAGTCCAATGTGAAGCAGGTGATGTGGTGGTAAAATGCATGTGTTCCACTCACAGGACATGTTTCCAATCTGAGCTAGAGGACACACAGTGTCCTTGCCAGTTCAGCCTGGCCATATTCAAAGGATTTATTATTGTTTTTATTTCAAGGGGAAATTTTGCTGTCATGCATTAGACATACACAGAGTATATAAGTCCCCAGGATTATGGTCTCTGAAACCTGCAGGCATTAACAGTCTGTGGGAGTCACTGAGGTATATGTGAAGTTATTAATGTAAAATGTTCCTTTTTATGTTTTGCCATTTTTTAGGTCTGTGATGGGGTCAAACAAAGAACCAGACCTTGTGCATCTCGAGGCCAGGACCGTGGATGGTCGTAAGTAAATCAACTGTGTTCCGATGTTCATAGTGGTGTTAGTTCTGTCAGTCAGTTATGAACCAAGTCTATAGCCACAGGAGTGACCATCCAGGTTATTTGGGGATGTGGATGCTTTCTGTGCTCAGGAATCCAGAATTTGCCTAATATTGATCATAAATACATGAATTTGCACAGATTTATAAATGTACCTCTGTATATACACAGATTTATTTCTGTTTGGATAGTTGCAATAGAGGAACCACCCTAACCCACTGAATATGCCCCGATATAAAGTTCTAATACCCTGGATTTTGCTGGAGCAGAGTGACAGGCATGTAGACATGGAGGACAACCTCAGAGTTCCTTGTAACTATCTGCCTTTTGGAATTGATTTTCAAAAAGTTTTATTTTATTTTATTTTATGTATATGAATTTTGTCTGTATGAATGTCTGTGTGTCATATGTGTGTCTGGTGCATGTGGAGGTCAGAAGAAAGCATTGGATGCCCTTGAGGTAAGAACTGTTGTGAGCTACTCTACTGGCTAATTTTACATCAACTTGACACAAGCTAGAGTCATCAGAGAGGACGGAGCCTCAATTGAGAAAATGTCTTCATAACATCAGGCTGTAGGATATTTTATGAATTAGTGGTTCATGGAGGGCCCAGACCATTGTCAGTATAGCTACTGATGGGCTGGTGGTCCTGGGTTCTGTAAGAAAGCAGGCTGAGCAAGCCATGGGAAACAAGACAGTAAGTAACACCCCTCCAATGCCTCTGCATCAGTTCATACCTCCATATCCCTGCCCTATGTGAGTTTCTGCTCTCACTGCCTTTGATTTTAAACTGGTATAAGGAACTATGAGGGAAATAAACCCTTCCCTCTCCATCTTTCTGGTCATTATCACAGTACTAGTAACCCAAACTAAAATATCTATAATGTGGTTTTCTGGAACCAAAATGGGACCCTTTTCAAGAGCAACAATGCTCTATATCATTGAGACATCTCTACAACACATGTGCACACACACACACACACACACACACACACACACACACACTGGTGTGCACACACACACTGGTGTGCACACACACACTTTTTATGAGACAAGGTTTCTTACCACAGACTGGCCAATCTGGGCCTCCCTCAACCTGCAGGAGAAACGGGGTCCTAGTCAGGTCGACAAGGCGTAAGTGAAAAAATGATGGCAGAGATGACACATGGAAGTACAGGATCTGAATGTATTTCTTAAAAATGGCATCAGACTTTTACAGTCATTACAAAAGAGAAATGAAATATCTGGCAGCTCAGCAGTTGAGGGACATCTGAGGCCATCTAAAACACACTGGGTCTAAAATAGTCACCTCTTCTGGACAGGCGCTGCTCCCTCCCCCCTTCTCCCCCCCAGGCCCAAGCACTCTGGGCGGGGGGGGGGGGGTGTGGAGGCTAGGGACTGCATGAGGCTCGAAGCTTGAATCTGAATGCATGAATCTAAGTCTAAGTCCTAGTCTACCTAAGTTCGTGCATAAAGTGAAAAGCAGGCTTATATAGCATACAGAAAACAGGGCAAATGACAAAAGTCATGTAGGCAGGTGACAATCACATCAAGGTCAGTAAGATCAAGTAGGTGTAGGTAAGTGATGGTTACATCAAGGTTGGTAGGATCAGGCATCCAGGTGTGAAGTGGAAGAGCAGTGGTGCCCTCCCCCGCTGGGGTTATTTGGGTAATCCCATGATAATTCTCTGGGTCTGCTGGAGGCAAGCACCAGGAAGTTCCAGTCTAGCAGTTCTTGAAAATGCCCTTAAGTGATTACTCTCTGGTATGTAAAACAGTTCTGTCTTCTGTGGGACTGCCCTGAGAATTATAACTATGTTAACAGTAAACAATGGTGCCTGACCTCTTGCTAACTCTGAGGCCATCCTATCTAAGAGGGCAGCTTCCTTGTGAGAAATTCCAAGCTAACAACAGCTTGGTAATAAATTAGGATACATTGGAATGTTGTGCTGGCCAGGGAACAATGCCCTTTTTTACCTATCTACGAATCGAATCATTTCTTGGGGTACCTTTATGCCTGAATAAGAAGGCATGTTGATGATTGGAAAGACTAATCTGGAACACGTCTGAGTTAGGAGATGCCAACAACTGACTGAATACCCAAGAGGCAAAAACTGCCTTTGAAGTCATAATGCCTCTTGTCCATGATCAGGCTTTTAACCCTGATATTGCAGACTTTACTGGAGTAGACTAGTTAGTATGGCAGTTTCTCACTATCCTAGAAGTGCTCAAGTGGGCTCAGCCAACTGGCAAGCAAAGCCCTGAGATCTACCTGTCACCATCTCCCCAGTACCAGGACTACAAGTCTGAAACTACCCATGCCCAACTTCTGTTAAAACATAGGTTCTATGGTTGGTGGTTCAATCCCTGTGAGCCCCCATGGGCTCAAGTTAATTGACTCTGTAGGTCTTCTTGTGGTGTCCTTGACCCCTATGACTCATTCAATTCTTTTTTTTCTCTCACACTTTATTTATTATCTAAGAAGGCTATTTATACCTTTTTAGATAAAAGTTCTTTTTTTTATTGATTTAAGTTGTATTGTGTTATGATGAGAAAACATACATGATTTAAATTTATCTAAATCTGTTAACATTTAAAAACATATTTTAAGTAAATAGAATTAAATCACATATCTTGTTTCTCTTTTGTACCCCAACTCCTCCCAGAGACCCCCTTCAATACCTACATACCTTTTTTGTCATATTCTTTAAAATTTATAAAATAGTATAACAATAAAATGAGTATTATAAAAGTTGTTTGATATAAAACAACAATCAATTCAACAATCTTATGTAACTGCTTGTCTATAGCAATACTGAAAATACATGTTTTTCTCAATATAAATTTTAATAACTCCAAACATATTAACTGTATATTTTAAAATAATATATCACTACTAGTATTTTTTTAAATGAACATAAATATATAAAGTCTTTTTTGTTTGTTTGTTTGTTTGTTTTGTTTTTAGTAGAGCTTAAAATCTTGGCTCTTACTGTGATACAAGCCCAAAATAAGAACAATTTTTAGACAGTGGAGTTCATTGTAATAAGGCTGTACTTCAATGGCCCTCACATCACAAAAGGACTTTACCTCCAACTCTGAGCTGAGAGTTGACAGTTCTGCTGTGCCAAGGAATGAATTATAGGCACGATTTTTGGATACAGACTTCTGCTATGGTCCAAACTATTTGACTTGAGTAAGTGACTTTATTCTCAGCCCACAGAGAACAGGTTACATTCATTTAAGAAATGGTGTATGTATTAAGATGGTCTACCCATAAAGTCATTCACCAACTGTTTCAATGAACAATGGTTCTGCTAGGAGGGTGGCACAGACATTAGGTGAAGGTAAGAATCTGGTTCATTGCTGTGATAATTTGGAAAAGCATTCATCTCAGAGAAAGAGTAACTTACAAAGTCCTCTTCTTCAAACTTGATACAATAGTTACAAATGTCAAACAAAGCATTCAGTCTCACTCTGTTGTTCTTTTACAAGCCACCTCCCAAGTTAATTCTCTATGTTTCTTTCTTTCTTTTTTTTTTTTTTTTTTTTTTTTTTTTTTTTTTGATTTTTCGAGACAGGGTTTCTCTGTATAGCCCTGGCTGTCCTGGAGCTCACTTTGTAGACCAGGCTGGCCTCGAACTCAGAAATCCGCCTGCCTCTGCCTCTCAAGTGCTGGGATTAAAGGCGTGTGCCACCACAGCCCGGCTCTATGTTTCTTTTGGCTGTATAAATACTTTTGAAATATGTAAGCTGTTCTGAAAGCCATAGTATAGTGTAATAATTTTAAATAAACAATGCTACTAATAGAGAGGCTGAGATAGGAGAAGCATGATTTCAAGACCATTATGTGGTACACAGCAAGACACTGTCACATACAAACAAGCAGAAAGTGTATTTAAATTGTACAATATTGGACCTATTTCTCCAATTACCAAATTATAGAGACCATTGGATGACAGTCAACAAATTTCTAATTCCTCATATTTTTGGATTTTAATCGATTAGGATATGTTGGTAATACTATTTTTTCATATTAAGATATTAAGAAAAAGTAATTATTTCCTGTTGTTTTTGTTGTAAGAGGTGGAATTACCTTACTCTTCCACAAGTCTCCCTGAGGTCCACCTGATGTTTGGCTGTGGGTCTCTGCACATGTTTCTATCTACTTTCTATCTTTCTGCTTGATGAAGCCTCCCATATGGCAGTTGATGCCAGATTCCTGTCTGCAAGCATAGCAGAGTAGCATTAATAGTGTCAGGAGTTGGCTCCCTCCCATGGGGTGGGTCTCAAGTTGGGCCAGTCATCGGCTGGCCATTCCCTCAGTCTCTGTTCCTCTTGTAGGCAGGACAAAGTTGGGATTGAAAGTTTTGTAGGTAGGCTGATGTCCTCCTCCCTCTAATGTAAGTCCCTCCTGGCTACTGGAGATGGCTACTTCAGCCTTCACATATATTCCTCGCTTGTTAGGAATCTCAGCTAGGGTCCCCCTCATATACTCCCTAGAGCAGCCTCAACACCAGGTCTCTAGCTTGTCCCAGAGATACCCTCCCCTCACTTTACATTCTCACTTCCAGACCACTTCTTGTATAGGTGAGACTGGGAGTGGAAGGAGAGGGCTGCCACTGAGATGCAAAGAAAATGTAAACAAATGAATTAAAAACAGCAATGAATAAAGCAAATATGCTGTGTTCCACTTGACTGTATCCTACGTGGAAAATGATTAACAGAGACATTTGGAGGGGAAAATGTGGGTTCTACAGATCAAACTCATGTCCTTATGCTTGCAAGACGACCGCTTTGCCCACTGAGCTGCTTTCCTAGCACCAAGCTTCCATCGTCTAAGCATCGTTGTTGGGTTGCTGGTTTGGCTGGCTTTGGTTTTACATTTTTCTTTTGTGGTCATTGGTGTCCTCAGCTTATAAGACACCATCCAGGTAACACCTCACAGTTGTGTTTGGAGAGTCGCAGAAAACACTTTGAGAGAAACGGAAAAAAAAAATGAATTATGCTCCTGTGAGCCTCACAAGCAACAAGAGGGGCAGTTCATGAGACTAGATTGCCCACCTAGGATAAGATGTATAAGACCTCCTTCATTAGGCACGCTAGAGTGAAGAGCTTCAGTCAGTGAGGACTGTGTGGTTAGGTACATGATATAAGGTGCACATCCAGAACTCAAGCCCATCTATAGAAATATCTCAAAAGGCCACTCATTGTATCACCTTGAAAATACCATTTCAACCTTTTATACCTCATTTTTATCTGAAAATCAAGGAAGTTCATGGTAGCGGTTCATAGTTAGCACTGGTTGAGCAATCATCTTGTGACACTTATGACAAGTATTTTAAATTATTCCCCCAATTATTCCTCCTGACAGTTGTTAGACCGTCAATTTCATGTTATAGATGAGGAAACTAAAACACACGTGTCAGTAGTAACATGTGTAGGGTATTTGGAGGATGCAGAGAAGGTTGACATCTATTCACAGAGCCCATTCATATGAGAACAAGGAAACCAGTACATATGAAAAACTATGTACAGTGACTTTTCTGTCCAACATTTAAGCAACAACAGTGCAAGTTTCCCTCACCTGCTGTGGTCCTGAGGATCCTCTGCTGAGACACTACTTAATCATTAGTGAGCGCAAAGCAGGTGATAGAGGAGGCAGAGTGATGAAGGAAAAAGTCACACAGGAAGAGAGGATTAAGAGAGTAAAAATAGGCAAAATGACCTCATATGTATAAAATAACAAAAATGGTTCATCTTACCACTACAAAGCAAAGATGCCATACATCCAGCACTAATCCAGAGGGTGAACATCCTTTGCTTCTAGCATGTTCCTCAGAATTGGAAAGAAGCTGTCTCACTTCCCATAATACTGGTTCCTCTCTCATTATCACTTATAAATGCAAAGGTAGAAGATAACTCCACTTGTAACCTCAAGCGGGAAACTAAGTCACCCGTGATAGCCAAATCCCAGAAGCCATCCATCTTGCAGGCCCCTCATTTGAAATCTTCATGGGATGTTTCCCTTTCTAAGTATTTTACCTCCTCTTTGGAGCATGTGTATCTTGGGCATTAGGACTGGAGCATGGAACTGAGTCCAACACTGACCATCCTTACTTCCTGCCCATCCAAGCAGGGCTGGCATGTGTGAGATTCCCAGCAGTGCACCCCGCACAGAAGGCCTTAGCAGTTGGAGCTTCTTTCTCCTTCTGTTGGGCACTATCTCAGTGAGCCTTCCTTTTCCCTGCAGCAGGTGATATTATCTTGAACTCAAGATTCAGCTATACTACACAGCATAGAGAGAAATCTGTCTCCTGAGCAAAAGCAAGCTTGTGAAGATCTCTAAAAGATGCTCTAAAAATCTCATTGACTTCCAAATGGGCAGAGTTTCCTCTGATGGCTTAGTATAGCATGGTCCTTGCCTATTTTCTCAGCCTGTAGCTCCCACAAGCCCTGATTCCGGGCCCTTGCATTTGCTTCTAGCTGCTGGAACTGACTCACCAGCTTATATGTTTTCCAACAAGAAGCTCATACTTGCTTTTGCTGTCGCCCGGATACCTTCCTCACTTCTTCCTATTCTAAACCAGTGAGTGTGCTTAATCATTGAGCCCATAGATGAAACATGTATTTACTTGGGAAAACTGCTTTAACCTGCCAATTTTAACCAATTTTAACCTTAACAATTTTAAGTATGTTTGATTCTATCCAACTATTTTCCTTCATCTTATTTTAATATTACATTCCACATGTATAAATGTACAGTGAACTTTTTCCTGCATGTCCATCAGTCTATAAACTCTGTCAGGGCAGTGATCATATGTCTCCTCAGTCCTCTGTCTGCATCACACACCTCCTCTGTGTACATTAGGAGTTTTCCAAGCCTATGTGCCTGAGTGGGTGTGGGACACATGATTGACAATGCCACTACTTACCTACTTCTCCTCATGTACCAAGTTGCCCAGAAATGTTGAGGCGTTATGTTCCAAACTTTGCCATTTATGTATGGCTCATCTGGGGACCTTACTAAGATGTAAACTCTGGTTTAGCAGGGGCCCAAGATTCTGCAGGCTCAGTGATGCCGAGTGGAGCTGGGCTGTGCAATAATGCACTTTGGTAGCAAAGTTTCATAGCAGAAACTAATAAGAGGAAGCATTACATGGAGAATAGGATTTTCAAGGTTTGGGATATTATGCTGCTTTTCTCTTATTGGTTTCCTAGGCCACGTAACCCCGCATCCTGGAAATAGCAAGGCCATTGATCATCCACATCCAAATAGGTCTTTATACTCAACATTATTCTTCTGCTCATGGAAGACATTGGGGTTTATAATTTCAAAATGCCATTCCAGACCTCACTCTCACAAGGCATCATACATGTCACTTTCAATTTGTCTACCTATTGTACCTCATCTTTTCTTTATTCTTGAAAAGTCATCATGTACAGAAACTACCCAAAATCAAGAAAAGTATTCAATAAAATTATTCCATAAAAGTATTGAACTTGAGAAATCATCCCTACCAAAACTAAACAGCAAAGAGAAATGCCTACTAATTATAACCAAACATTAAATCAAAACGTATGATCTGCTTCAATGAAAAATAAATAAATAAATCGTATTGACACGACAGTATCCCTGGCCCTCTCAGCCTCTCAGCCTCTTACTCCCTCTCTCTCTTTTCTGCTCCCACACTTCTATTCTTCAGACAATCAGAAACCTTGGCTGCAGGTAACAAAAGCAGAAGGGAAGACAGAAGGAAAGCAAAGAGTTCAGAGTAGCCAAGTAGAGAGCACATTTATCAAAACCAGGCTGCCTGCTAGTTGGTTGCTCAAAAAACTCCAGTCTGTGTTATCTTTTCACATGGCTTGTCTGAAGTACTTTGTTTTTTTTTTTCATTTTGCATTGTACTGTGGGGAATCCCCAGGTTGGCATTCTAGGCTATATATTTTGCTTGACACAGTGCATTCCAAGATAGTATATTTTTATACTTTGAAGAATATGTTCTTTTCTTAAATTGATTTGAGTTTTATTGCCTTATGATGAGAAAGGATACATAATTTCAGTTTATCTGAATCTGTTAACATTTAAAAACATATTTTAAGTAAATATAATTACATCACATTCTTCTTTCCCTTTTGTACCCCAACTCCTCCCAGAGACCCCCCCTTTAATACCTGGAACACCTTTTTTTTTTTGTCACATTCTTTAAAATTTCTAAAATATTGTGACAATAAAAATGAGTATTATAAAAGTTGTTTGATATAGAACAATCAATTAAACAGTCTTATGCAGATGCTTGTCTGCAGCAATATTGAAAATAAATACATTTTTCTCAATGTAAATATCAAATAACTCCAAACATATTAGCTGTATATTTTAAAATAATACACCACTACTATCTTTTTTTATGAACATAAATAGATAAAGACTTTTGTTTGTTTGTTTGTTTGTTTTGTTTTTAGCAGATTTTAAAATCTTGGCTCTTACTGTGGTACAAGCCCCAAATAAGAACAATTTTTAGACATTGGAATTCATTGTAATAAGACTGAATGCCCTTCACATCACCAAAGGATTTTACCTCCCTAGAAGCTAAGCTAAGAGTTGACAGTTCTGCTGCTTCTTTCCTGCTATGGTCAAAGCTATTTGACTAGAGTGATTGTCTTCATTCTCAACCCACAGAGAACAGGTTACATTCATTTAAGAAATGG
The DNA here is from genome assembly GCF_008632895.1 of Mastomys coucha. Classification (NCBI taxonomy): domain Eukaryota; kingdom Metazoa; phylum Chordata; class Mammalia; order Rodentia; family Muridae; genus Mastomys; species Mastomys coucha. The sequence continues at coordinate 181,538,895 of NW_022196904.1, read as the reverse complement.
TGTGTGTATCAAGATGGTCTATTGGAAATGGTGTGTGTATTAAGATGGTCTATCTGTGAAGTCATTCACCAACTCTTTCATTGAGCAATGTCTATGCTTGGAGAGTGGCACAGACATTAGGTGTGGGTAAGAATCTGGTTCATTGGCTGTGATGATTTTGAAAAGCATTCATCTCAGAGAAAGAGTAACTTATAAAGTTCTCTTCAAACTTGATACAATAATTACAAACATCAAGCAAAGCAATCAGTTTCACTCTTTGTTGTTCTCTTATAAGCCACCTCCCAAATTAATTGTTTGTGTTTCCTTTGGCTGTATAAATAATTTTGAAATATGTAAGCTGTTCTAAAAATCATAGTAGAGTGTAAAAACATCAAATAGACAATCCTACTTATAGCGAGGCTGAGATAGGAGAAGCATGGTTTCAAGACCTTTATATGGTACACATAAAGACACTGTCGGGTACAAACAAGCAGAAACTGTATATGGATTGTACAATCTTGGACCTATTTCTCCAATTACCAAATTAGAGAGACCACCAGATGCTAGCCAACAAATTTTCAGTTCCTCATACTTTTGAATTTGAATCGATTAGGATAAGTTAGTAATATTAATTTTCATATTGAAATATTAAGAAAAAGTAATTGTTACTTCCTGTTATTTTTGTTGTTAGAGGTGGAATTATGTTTGTGTGGGTTTTTTGAAAGGTTACTTTCTTGATTCTTCTAGGGTGTAGTTTTGCTCCTTATGTTGGTGTTTTCCATCTATTATCCTTTGTAGGGCTGGATTTATGGAAAGATATTGTGTAAATTTGGTTTTGTCATGGAATATCTTCTTTTCTCCATCTATGGTAATTGAGAGTTTTGCTGGGTATAGTAGCCTTGGCTGGCATTTGTGTTCTCTTAGGGTCTGCATGACATCTGCCCAGGATCTTCTAGCTTTCATAATCTCTGGTGAGAAGTCTGGTGTAATTCTGAGAGGCCTGCCTTCATAGGTTACTTGACCTTTTTCCCTTACTACTTTTAAAATTCTTTCTTTGTTTAGTGCATTTGGTGTTTTGATTATTATGTGATGGGAGAAATTTCTTTTCTGGTACAGTCCATTTGGAGTTCTGTAGGCTTCTTGTATGGTCATGAGCATCACTTTCCTTAGGTTAGGGAAGTTTTTGTCTATAATTTTGTTGAAGATATTTACTGGCCCACTACCTTGGGAGTCTTCACTCTCTTCTATACCTATTATCCTTAGGTTTGGTCTTTTCATTGTGTCCTGGATTTCCTGGATGTTTTGGGTTCGGAGCTTTTTGGTTTTTGCATTTTCTTTGACTGTTGTGTCAATGTTTTCTACGGTGTCTTCTGCCCCTGGGATTCTCTTTTCTATCTCTTGTATTCTGTTGGTGATGACTGCATCTATGACTCCTGATCTCTTTCCTAGGTTTTCTATCTCCATGGTTGTCTACCTTTGTGATTTCTTTATTGTTTCTATTTCCATTTTTAGATCCTGGATGGTTTTCTTCACTTCCTTCACCTGTTTGACTGTATTTTCCTATAGTTCTTTAAGGAGTTTTTGTGTTTCCTCTTTAAGGGCTTCTAGCTGTCTACCTGTGTTCTTCTGTATTTCTTTAAGGGAGTTATTTATGTCCTTCTTAATGTCCTCTATCATCATCATGAGAAGTGATTTTGGATCTGAATCTTGCTTTTCCAGTGTGGTGATGTGTCCAGGACTTGCTATGGTGGGAGGATTGGGTTCTGATGATGCAAAGTAACCTAAGTTTCTGTTGCTTATGTTCTTACACTTTCCTCCTGCCATCTGGTTATCTCTAGTGCTACCTGCCCTGGCTAAATTACACTGGGATCTCTCCTTCCTGTGATCCTGGTTATGTCAGAACTCCTCAGAGTCAAGCTGTCTCTGTGATCCTGTGATTCTGTGATCCTGTGATCCTGGGCTAATTAAAGCACCTGGGAGTGTAGCTTCCTCTGGGTGTTGTGACAGATGTGTCCTCCTCAACTCTGATGCTTAGGGTCCTGGACATGTCAGAATGTCTGTGAGTGGAGCTTCCTCTGGGTGTTGTGAGACTGGCTGCAGAATTTGTGCCCAAGGTCTGCTCACGGCACTGGCCCAAACAGTGAAGAATTTGTTCTTATTTTAATGTATTTACAATGTTTTCCTACCAAAGCAATGAGGTGTTTCACACACACACACACACACACACACACACACACACACACACACACACACACAAGGCTCCACTTCCCACTTTGGCTCATCCCCATGTAGGTTGCAAATGCTTCTCTTCAGGTTTCATTTTGATGGCATCAGCTGTCCTTAGATTATAGTTATAATTCATTTCTGTTCCAAAGGAGTCCTATATTTGAAGGAACATGAGTGCTGGTAAGGTTCGTTCTATGAGTGGTACAGATATCATATCAATTATATACTGAAATACACTTGCCTTGTAATTTACGTATAGGGCTAATAGTACTGTCGATTCACTAATTTCTGCCTTGGAAAGCAAAGCTGAAAAGAACAAGCATGATTGAAATCAATCATACAAGTGTTACCTGAAAACCATGAACTTGTGTACTAGATATCATTTTTGTTATCAATACCCATATAGAGCTGTGGACAAATTGATAGACCTTTGCCCAAAATGTAAAGATTTTACTGTTTTACTATCTCTATGAGTATGAATATATTCACCTTATATATACCTGGCACAGTAAGCAAGAAATAGGAACCTATGCTCTATAAATTACCTCTTTGGTGTTTATGTGTATGTATCTGTCATCAGAGAGAAAATACTGGCCAAACCACTGCACTGAAGGCTTCCTGAAAAGCCATGTCTCATTTAATCCTTGTTTTCCATAAAACAAAGCTCAGAGCTTGAAATATTCAAGACTCACTGAATGACTGAGTAATGGCGTGTGCTCATCATTGTGCAGCCATGTTGTTCTAAAGAAAAGTGTCACTCTGGGGTCTTTAATCCCATACACATGAACCCAGGCAAGCCAGTAACTCTATGGGGTTGGATGTCACATTTCACGGTTATGATTTTGGCAGAAAAGAACGTAACCTGTAATGTTTCTTGTGGCGGACACATATGTATCCATAGCTAAGCTTGTGTGCTAACCTATAGGCACATATAATGTAGGGAGACCTGCAGAACCAAAATCTGTCCTCATTGTTTTTCTAGTTTACTTCTGAAACTGCAGCTTCAGTCAGTGACCTGAGTGTTTTTGTCCTGGTGGTGATCCATGCCAGTATGGAAAGAAGACAAGGGACAATTACTAGTCTCAGAGTCTATTTGTATGGCTAAGTAACCTTGTAACAACTTTCACAAGGACCAATCTCTTTCACCAGGGAAAACAGGCTTTGGTTCTTTAGCCAACTGTGAAAATGACTGCTCCCAAACTCTGTAAAATGAACCTCAAACCAGCTCATTATGAATGCAGGTGAAATAAAGCAAGTCTCACAACTTTATTTTATTGTTGAGCCCATTAATTCTGTCTCAGGTGAAGCCCAGAAATGTCTTTTATATTTCCTCCCTTTACAATTACCATCTTTTGTCCACAATGAAAGATATGTACACTGTAGAACAGATAAGATGGGGCTGCTTAAACACTATAACAAGGGAATCTAGAGCCTAGCCCTTAAGTTCGTCAGTATCCAAGCCATCTAGTATTGAACCAGTTTCACTGGAAACACAAATTACTTCAATAGCAACAGCAACAACTTTATTAAGAAAAACAGAAATACAACAATGGAACTGTGGTCAGTCGTCCCTGACAGATACTCAGGGGCCATCATCTCAGTGCTGGGAACTGGTAGTCAGGTTGGGAGAATTAAAAGGCAGGTAATCATCTCACCTATTTCTTAGAGAAATCTTTCTTCCATACAATAAAAAAAATAATGGTTCCTCATTTGTCTGGCTCATCCAACTAGGTATAGATATTTCTTTTATGTTACTATCTCACTTTGAAATTTTAAATGTCATTTCTGTAGTTTCTTGTTCCCAAATTAACCTTTATGAACTCTGGGAAAGCAGTGAATATGAATCCTCTGTGTAGTGGGGTGAGGATTAAATCCGTATGTCTATTTACGGACATGATCATTTGAATACTTCTATTGTTAATCATTGGACTACAGTTTGTGTTGTTGGTGATGAAAAGGACAGGTTGAAAAATTCTCTCCATATTTGACACTGGTCTTCAATGGCTTCATGGTTTATTACTACAGGGAAACACACTACACAGTGAACTGTAATCTAATAATCCTTATATCAGTAAAAGATTGACCTTTGCCAATTTTAGACAATTCTGATGTGCATACATTTTTATTCTATTTAGTTAGTAATCACTCATGCTTGTACAGCTGCAACAACCCAAGGGTAGTGGTCAGAGGTACATCCCTGAGCCAGAGAGACATGCATTTCAAATCCCTAAACATTGTCAGTTTGTGTCCGGAAATGTGTATGGCTATAAAGAGTCGGCAATAAGTAGATCCCTGTGTTGCTTTTTAGAGTCTCAGCAATCAAGAATCCTGAAAATGAGTGTTAAACATAACCCATCTGCTGAGCAATAGAACATGCCATGTTCTTATTGTTTGAATCTGTGTTCACTTTGGAATGAACATGAGGGTTTGCATTTGATCCAATTCCTGATTTGATTTCTTTTTTTTTTCCTGATTTGATTTCTTACTCAGTGTACTTCAAAAGGTGCCAATTCTTTGTAATATTTTAGAGAATATTAATACTTCATGTTTTTGGGGGGACAAAGTATGACACATATTAACCTTACTACCCATATTCCAGTCAGAGATCCAATAACAGTAAATAGTTGGTGTTATTGACTCCCACAGAGAACCTTTATGCATTTTCTCCTTTAGTCAGTTTATGAAAGCATATACAGTGGAAGCTTGGAAGGGGTTAGGGGTCCAATTTGTAGTAAGGTTTTGATTGCATCAGGTTGAGCATTTTCCAATAACTGAACAAATGCATGCTCACCCAGCTCTCTCTCACATGCTCAAATGGGGCATGGAGCTGTGGACAGAATTCAGGAGCATCAGTTATAGTTCTTCCTGGTAGGGTCAATTGGATACATTTCACATAGCAAGAGTATGGATTCAAGGTGTTGCTTCTTTGTAATGAGATGTTTTTGAAGTGGTAGCCTAGAGTTAGCCTCTAAAACTCACCAGGAAGCTACAAAGGAAGGGAATACGGGCCTCCCTTATAATGCTCATTTTATGATGACATCACACTAATAGGCTCACATAGGCCACTTTCATTTTGGATGCTTCATGGCTATTTCATACTACTTCCTCTGCCTCCTATGGGACGTGCACTTGTCAGAAGGTCTGTACTTTCTAAAAACAAGATCCCAAAGATGCTCAGCGAACCTATGCCCTAACTCTGGGCAGAGACCTCCATTTCTGTTGGTTCCTTAAAATCTTTCAGGATACAGCAGCAGCAATCTGTATGCATGTGAGTGATGATATCTAATAAATGGAAAATTAAAGGTTTAGGTTTTCTGACTCTAGCTTTCAAGAAGCCATGACCATAAAGATGCTGGCAGGTCGGCACGAATCCTGTACATTGAAAAGCAACAGTAAAAAGCACCATGTGTTTTGGTTTTTGCTGCTGTTGCTCTTGGCTTGTTTTCAGCCCTTGGAGGTAGGTGCTGTTGCTATGTTCCTTATTATAATAGGAAAGGGAATGAGGCTTACAATGACTACGTGCTTTTCCCGTGGTCATTATGCTAAGATTTAAGGCCAGGACCGCTTCATTCCAGATCTTGTATTTATTTATTTTTCCAGCATATACTGTTGGATCACTCTGCTGTGCTGAGTCGTCTCATGGGCAGGGGCGAAGAATGGAGAAAGGATGCAAAGGTCCTGCTCTCATCCAGGTTAACTTCTAGCTGAAAAGACAAATTGTAAATGAGGGCGGAATGTGTTTATTCGAGAAATGTCTATCCAGGCTAGTAAGAAAGCAAAGCAGAGTAGAAACTCAAGAATTGGATGAAGCTGGCAAGGAAGAAACCGTTGGTAAGGTGGTGTCTGATATTTGAGCCAAAACATTATGGAAGTTAACCAGTGTGTGGTGTGGTGGAAGAAGGCACAGCTAGATCAGCATATACAAAGGGCACAGAGTTTGGGTGTGCCTAGAAAATATCTGGACCATCAAGTGACAGGAAAAGTGTGACCTTTGTCTTTGTGCAGTCTATGATGGAAGGTCTCATCTCTAATTTCTTCCTGGCTTTGCTTCCTTCTCTTTCCTTCTTGGCTCTCTGTCTTCCTCTCTACCTCCTGCCCTCTCCCTCCTCCTACTTTCTTTGTAAGATTAATTTGGAAAGTAAAACAATAACGTACATCTCACTTTGTTAGGGTATGTGTGACCTATACACCTGATGAATGTCTTTCTAAGCTGGAGTCATTTCTAGTGTGGGCATCTAATGTGCTAAACAGTATGCATAAGCTAGATCATTCTGTCCACACATACAGACTTCTTCCTCCAGGATGGTCCACATTCTCTTTTAACTTTGTGCTAAAAAATTATTGTTTTGGGGCTCTGGCTTATCTATATCATAGTGTAGAATATCTTGCATATTTCATTGGGCTTCTCTATAGCTATCCTAACCCCTGAAAAAGTCATTTTTCCCTCTTCCCAATAGAGCAAACTATAAATGAGTCTCTGTCTTCAGAAATCAAGACTGTGGAAGACATAAGTCTACTACTCTGTGAGATATTAAAAGGAAAAAAACATAAGATCATAGTTACATGAGAAATACAGAGATATGAAGGTTGGAAGTTTCTCAGCTGTAGACCGGAATGTCTCACAAGATATAAATAGCATATTATTTTGCAAATGGTTTAATGAATTTTCTGTATTTCCTTTAATTTTGTAATTTTAATGGTATCTTGTGTTCCTAATTTCATGCTTTGCCAAACTTTTATTATTCTAGGACATTCTCTGTTTTGTTCACAGCTTCTAATTACCAGACTACACTCTCCTGGACCCCTCTATTGAAGTTCTGCTCCAATCCCCTCCTCTTTTCCCTAGAGAATGTGGGTCCCCTGTATATCCCTCCTGACCCTGGAGTATCAAGTCTCTGCAAGATTAAGTGCATCCTCTCCCACTGAGCCCGGACAAGGCATCCCTATTGGGAAGGGGTAATACAGTCAGGCTGCTTTAGGGAAAGCCAATGTTCCAGTTGTTGAGAAACCCACATGGAGATTGAGCTGCACATCTGCTGCATATGTGCCAGGGAGCCTCAATTCAGACTCTGTATTTAATTAAAAAAAATCAAAAACAAAAACAAAAACAGAAGGAAGAAGAGGATGAAGAAGAAGAAAAAGAAGAAGGAGGAGGAGGAGGAGGAGGAGGAGAAAGAAAAAGAAAAAGAAAAAAGAAGCAAGACACTATTTGGTTTAGGAATGTATCTCAATGATAGAACATGTACCTAGTATTTTCTAGGCCATTGGATTATTCTTGTCCAATACAGAGAAAGGAAAAGGAAAGGAAAAATTAACAAGTTACACTGGTTCCAAATAAATAAAATTTAAAGAATAAAAATGTTTGACTCATAAGGTCATCATGTCAGTGAAGAACATCCCAAAATAGATAATTTCTCAGGAATGTTTCAACTCTGATGTACAGCATTCAAGGTTGATGTTACATACTTCTGATGATATCAGTGTTTAACTGGCCCATGACACAGAGGATGCTAGGAGACCAATTAGAAGTACATAGAAACAGCAGTGTGTTCTTGCATATTTCTCTCTTCTCTCTCTTTCTCCCCCCCTCTGTCTGTCTCTGTCTCTCTGTCTCTGTCTCTCTGTCTCTGTCTATGTCTGTCTCTGTCTCTCTGTCTCTGTCTGTCTCTCTTTCTCTCTGTCTCTGTCTCTGTCTCTGTCTCTGTCTCTCTCTCTCTCTCTCTCTCTCTCTCTCTCTCTGTGTGTGTGTGTGTGTGTGTGTGTGTGTGTGTGTGTGTGTGTTGGTTGATGTGTTAGAATAGCAACTTGTGTCTGGACACAGCACACTAAGCCCAAAACAGTTCTATATATAAAAGGTTTTATTGGGAGAGAGAGAGGAAGTGGTGTTAGGAAGAGAAGTAGGGAGGGCGGGGAGGCATTCCCCTATATATATGGATAATGACATAATACAAGTAAAGGTGGGACGTGAACCAAGTGCATTCTGGGCATATGGTGCCTGTTGTCTTGGCAATGGGTCTGTGGGTGGAACTGTCACCTACATGAACTCATAGTTTTGAGAGGTCCTAATGCCAAAATACCTCCCTTCTTATTATTATAAAGAGAAGGAAAGAAAAAGGGAGGGGGAAGCTGATGGTGAAAAGGAAACAAGGGCATCATATCTCTTAAGCTACTTCCTGTTGTTTAGGGGCATTGTCAATGGAGGGTAGCTGGCTTTCACCTTTGGGATCTACTTGGTAAATGTATACATCAGGTTCCTCTGTGGACAGCAGCTCTTCTGTGGGCAGAGGCTGGTAATCTTGTAACAGGAGCTGATTAATAGTTTAGTTAGAAATTTTTTGTATTTGTTGTTGAAGGAATGTAGAAACAAGATTAATGAGGCAGAGAACAAATAATAACACCAGGAAGATGATTAGGAGAGGTGTTACAAAAGGGAGTATCCAGTTCCGTTTTTGAAAATCCCAGAACTGGAGGTCTCACTGTCCCTGAAATGTTTTGTCTGACTGTAGCTCCTGGATTTTAATTCTTACTATCCTGGATTGGATGACGTAGAAACAGCAATCTTCTTGGAGGAAAAGGCAAAGACCACCTTCTTTAGCTGTCAGGACATCTAGTCCCTGTCTGTTCTGAAGCACCACAGCTGCCAAAGAATCTATTTTTGGATAGTAAGCACAGATTCAGACATTTCTCGAAGATCTCTTTTAAACTGGGAACTGAATGTATTATATTGGGTCATGGGAGTTATCCCTGCAACTCCAGTAACAACACCTATTCCCACAGTGACCAAGAATGACATGACTTGAACTGCCCTCTTATGTTGGGCAGCTATCATATCTACATCTTGAATGGGCAGGGGCTCTTTTCCCTGGATTACTCCCAGTTCAGGGAAAAGGAGTACCAATGTGCAAACTCCTGACTAGCTGGCAGGTAGGCGATGATATGCCTGAGTGCCACAAAGAACTGATGTGTTCTGGACTGCAGGATATTGTGGCAGAGATGATATATCGAGGATCATGGTTCTATTGCAGTCTAGAGAGCTCAGTGTTTCTACATGATGAGTCCCAGAGGTCTTAAAACAGCTTGCCATGCCAAAGAGAAGGACAGAGGTAAGGTATGGAGTTATGGCAACACTGTAGTCAGGGCAGCTGACCAAGGGTGAGGTAAGGTTACTTGGCAGCATCACCAGAGATGCTGTAAGTGACAATTGTGAGTTAGTTCCAGGGGATACAAACAACCAGCAATCTTTAAAGCATCCAGATCTGGTGACATTAAGGAGTTGGTATGCCGAGGTCAAGGTCTGAAGCAAAAGGTGAAATGACAAGTTAGTGCCATTTATGAGAGATGATGTCAAAGAGGTAAGGACCTCAGATGAGTATTTGATTATCTCCCCTACTTTTCCAATATCTAGGGGTTGGGCAATTGAGACATAATTTCTCTGGATATGGATGGTACTCACTGGGGACCCAGGCTGATTTTTATGGTAGAACTTACCAAGAAATCCTGTCTCCTACCTGGAATCCCATGAGTGTTGTATGTAGAAAAAGTGTCTTGTGGTGTTGATAACAGAAATGATTGGCCTGTGATCCTAGCATATGTATATGACAAGACCAATAGGGGCAGCCCCCATATTCATCTGGCCATTTTCTACAATAATCTTTTGTCTGGTCAAAGAGAAAGAAAGTATAGATATCATAATATTTAGATGAGATAACAGATACAGGGAATAGCAATTGGAATAGGTTCCTGGCATCTGGCTATGGAGCAGTTTCCTGACCCTATTTGGAAAGACTTTTATCTGTGCGTGTTTCTTGAACCTCCAGATGTAAGGGCTACCCTGAATGGAAATGAACAGCAGGTGGAGGATGAGAAATCCGTGTCTAATCCAGTGAGGTTAAGCTTGGCTACTGGAGTGGAGTCTCATTTTCTAGGATTGGGGACAAGGTGGACAGTCTCAAAGTCCTTTGGAGCTTAACAGAGCATGGTCCTGTTAGGGTTGATGTGTATGAAGAGTCATTTTTAGGTGGAGGAATAAAAGGTTTTAGATGAGACAGATGGATCCAATGAGAGAGTCTTTCAAGTTTAGCAGCTGTTGGGGTCACGAAAATCACCTTCAAAGGGCCCTGCCATTTAGAAGAGAGTGGTGAGGGCTGATGACCTAGAGCAGATAGAAGGACTTAGTCTCCGATGTTGACAGGAAGTGGACAGGAGACAGTGTGTGACCATGCTAGATGGTGGTCAGCAAAGTTCCATAGAAGAGAACGGAGGTGGCAAGCAATGGGGTGAGTAGATGGTCTGGAAGGGGAGAACATTTAGCTGAAGGACCAGGAGTTAGGACTGGATGGCCTGTGCCTCCACCACCTCAGAGTCTGACACTTTGGTATAACTAACTTTTCTAGCCCCTTTATGTAAAAAGAAGCTGCCATCTGTATACCAGGTATAGATGGCCTGAGGCAATGTGCTCTTCTGTATGTGTGAAGGATGAGGTAATAGCTCCTCTAAACTTTCAGTGCAGGAGTGAGATAGGGACTGGTCAGTATTTGGTCAAAGAAGAAGATTGGAAATGTTATGAGGCAGACATGTTTGGAAGGTGAGTGTGGGGTCTTCTATTAGAGCTACCTGAAGAGAAAGAACCCAGAAGAGAGGTTGAGTCTGTAAGCCTTTATAAGTTAGGAGCTGTGACAAGTTATGAGAAAAGAGGATAGTTATAAGCGACTCAATTTTTTTTTTTTGACTCTCGAATAAGGAGTTCAGTGGCTGCTAAGGCAATAGATACAAGGTGCCCATCCCTGCATGGTTAGGTATAGTTTTTTTTTTTTTTT
>NW_022196904.1:181509440-181527780 GCF_008632895.1 Mastomys coucha | reverse complement strand
GGTGCAAAAGAGGGTCCCAGTTGATGACCTAAGATTCCAAGGGCAAATCCCTCTTTTTCAGTTACATAAAAGGAAAAAGGACAAGCCAGATCAGGGAGATGTAAAGCTGGGGTCTTAAGGAGAGTCTGTTGAAGCTGTTGAAAGGGCTTGGTAGTCGGTTTGAGAAGAGGTTTGTGGGTGGGGCCCAACAATGCTTCATATAAGGGACAAGAAAGGACAGAAAAGGAAGGAACCTAAAAACATAAAAACTAGCTACTCCTAGGAATGATAAAATCTCTTTCTCTGTAGAAGGAACAGTTAGAGACTTTCTAACTAAGGTAATAACCTTGTGGTTTGAGGTACTTGTTAGTCTCAAATAGGTGACCTGAGGGGTGGACAGTTGGACTTTAGAAGGTGAGACCCTGTAGCCTCAACTGGAGAGGAAATTTGGAATAGCAGAGGTGTAAGCTTGGCTAACTTCTAGAGAGGGGCTACAGAGAAGGACATCATCTATGTAAAGTATAATCTTAGATTTAGGGAGAAACAGAGATAGTAAGTCAGAAGCCAGGGCCTGACCAAATAGATGTGGGCTATCCCGGAATCCCTGAGGTAGAACAGTCCAGGTAAGTTGGGTAGAAAAGTGAAGACCTCTCCAGGTAAAGGAAAATATGTTTTGTGATTAGGCATCTCTTGGGATAGAGAAAATGCATCCCTGAGATATAGGATTGAGAAATGAGAAGTCCCTGAGGGGATAGTGGAAAGAAGTGTGTAAGGGTTAGCCACAACAGGATGGAGAGGAACCACTGCAGAATTATGCGTTTGAGGTCTTGAACCAGGTTATAGTTAACATTAGGTTTCTTAACAGCTAGTATAGGGGTGTTAAAGAGGGAAGAGGTGTGGCAAAGGAGTTTTTTTTCTCTCTCAAGAGATCAGAAATGATAGGCTTAAGTCTCCTAAGGCTCTGGAGAGAGAGGGGGTATTGAGCTTGAGTTATGTACTTGGTAGAGTCCAGTACTTGGATGACAATAGGGGGATGGTGTTTAGCAACAGAGGGGTTCTGGACATCCCAGACTCAGAGATCTACCTGAGAAGCTGGTAAAGGAAATAACATGGTAGTGTTAGTAGGTTGGCTGGCTAGAAGAAGGAGCAGAGGAACCGTTGGCAAGTTTGGGTTTAGGTGAATGCAGGAAGCAAAGGAAATAGAGGCTCCCAGCCTAGCTAGAAGATCCCTTCCCAATAAGGGGACATGACATGCTGGCACTACCAAAAAGGAATGGGTGAGAGGCACACCCCTAAAAATGCAACTAAGTGGTGGGGTCTGGTGAGGGAAGTAAGGCTGTCATCCTACTATGATAACAGGAAAATGAGGAGAAATGGGTCCCCAAAACTCCATCAGGACCTAGTAAGTGGTTCCAGTGTCCAAAACGAAGGAGATGGGCCACCCACATACTATATCTACCCATAGCTCCCTTCTAGTGATGACAGTGGTCATGGGGGCTTGGGCCTCCTCAGTCGGCCATAGCCAAGCCTAGGAGATCAGTTGGAGGGTTATCTGGGAGTGATGTCCCTCTGTTCTGCATAACATGAGGGCAAATTGACAGCCCAGTTTCCTTCTTGATGGCACCTAAGGCATGCTCCCCTTGGCTTAAGGAAGTTAGGGCAGTCTTTTGCCTAATGACCTTTTTGACCACATTTGTAGCAGGTACCTGGTGGTCTCTCAGTCTTAGAAGACCATGAGTCCAGGGGGCAGTGGCTGGGGCTGGTTGGACAACCTTTGCCAGCATATGGTATTTTTGTTTGCAGTCTTTCTCATCTCTCCCATGGTACACTTTGAAGGCCAGAGCTGCAACTTCTGCCTATGAAGTTAGGGGTTCCCTCTGCAGCCCTTTAAGTTTAGCTTTTATGTTGGGGTAGCTCTGGGAAAAGAAGTAGGTCATCAGAAGTTGCTGACCTTCTGGGCTTTCAGGGTCCAGATTGGTATGCTGTAATAAAGCCTTTGTGAGACGTTCTAAAAATTGAGGTGGATTTTCCTGCTTGTCCTGGACAACCTCTTGGAGTTTTTCAAAATTTACTGGCTTTAAGGCTGCTTTTCTAAGACTGGCCAGAAGGCATGTAATAAACCTGTCTCTGCCTAAAATATCACCTGCAGAATTTTAATTCCGTCGGGTATCCTGGTCAGGCACTGTCTCAGAACCAATTGAATACGTTCTGTCTGTTTGGTTAAATTCTGTCTGTATGCATTCTTGCCTCTTCCAAAACTTGCCTGCATTCACTGGGAAGTAAATTATTAGTAAGAATCATGTGAACATCATGGAAAGTCAAGCTATAAGATTGAGTGATGTACTGGAATTCCTTAATAAACCTGGAAGAATTAGAAGTATAGGACCCCAGCCTGTTTTCTATTTGAGAAAGTTCACTAAGCAAGAATGGATCATGTACTCTGACAAGGCCATCTACCCCAGCAACTTCTTTTAGAGGAAGGACAGATGCTGGGTCAGGTGTGTCTGGGGAGGAAGGGCTTGGGGGTTTGGCTGTGGCCTTGGAGCATGTGGTAGGAGTGAAGGTAGCTGCCAACATGGGGCATTTGGAGCAAACTGCAGCTGGCACAGAAGAAGGGGAGGGGTCTGAAGAGGTAGAGCTAGCAGGCCCTGGGGTATCCTGGAAAGAAGGAGAAACTGAGGCAGCAGTTTGGGTTTTCGGCTGCGTGGAAACAGGTCTGAGGTGAAAAGGAGGTGCTTCATTAGCTGGATCTAGCTTTGTAGCATCATTTGGCAGAGGCTGTTTAGATTTCATGGCTAAGAGAAGTTGGGTTGGGGAACAAGAAGAACACATGAAAGGCTTGGAGTGAATATAGATGAATGCTTGGACATAGGGGTCCAAGACCTTATTGCAGAGGTATATTAATTTTGATGCCTTCAAGTCAGGCATTAACTTCGAAGATATTAGATTTTTCTAGGAGACATCCCAGTAGGGTGCCTGGAGGTACATTCTAAGACATTGCAGCACCCATTGGGGGGGGGGGTTATTAGATTATTTGTACCAGCATCCTGAGAACAGTCCAAAAACCAAAAAGAAATCAGCCAGGCTAGTGGCCTAAGTCATCACAAGGGAACCCTAGAGGGTACTCAGTAAGCCCTGGCTTACTGTAGAAATAGCTTTACCCCAGATCCAGGGATATTTTTTTAAATGGCTGCAAGAGTCTGAAGAGGAAGGGAACAAGGCCTGCTTTTGAGGGATCGTCACCCAAAGAGTCATAATTGTTATGTCAGCTGGGGAGGCATGACTGTAAAATGCCAACCCCTTAGCCCCCAGAAAAAGCTGGCCAGGCCCTGTCTTGGAAACTAGAAGCCCTCCCATTGACTGATCCTACTAATATGCCGGTGTCTGTGCAAGAATTTTAGTGACCTGGTAACTAGAATTGTGGAACTGAATGGGTAGGTGTGGGCCCCAGAAGAAGCTAACCCTGCAAGGTGGACCAGGGCAGCACAGCTCATGTGTTAGAAGTTCATGAGTCCTGTAGAGGTGCTGGCAGCAGCTGTAACAGCTCCCTTGGAAGCCTGTTATTCCTGTAGCAACCAGCTGAGGGGCCCCACAAACTCATGCACTCGCCCTCACGGCAGCCCCTGGTTGCAGGCTGCGGTTGTGATCTCATTGCTTCCACCAGTCCCCACTGTGGTGCTCCATAGTGGCTGTTGACAGAACCGCTGAGTTCCTGGGTTTCGGCACTAAATGAAGTGTTAGAATAGCAGTTCTCATCTGGACACAGCACACTAGGCCCAAAACAGTTCCATGTGTAAGAGGTTTAACTGGGAGAGAGAGGGAGAGAGAGGCATTCCTTATATATTTATATATGTACACACACACACACACACACACACACACACACACACACACACACACACACGTGCGCGCGCACACACATGGATAATGACATAACACAGGTAAAGGTGGGAGGTAAGCCCAAGTGGATTCTGGGAATATGGTGCCTGTTGTCTTGGCAACAGGTCTGTGGGTAGTGATGCTGCCTATGTGATGTCATCGGTTTGGGAGATCCTAATGCCAACATTGGTTAAGGACATTTAATATAAAGATATAAAAATGAATAATAAAGCATTAAGAAGAACATAAGAAAATTTTCTATGTGGATATTTGGGTTTTAAAATTTATTCTGCTTTAAAGTTGAAAATTAACAGAGGATAGGAAAGCATACGAGTGCTTGTGCATGCCTACAGTTTACATTCTGTTGATAGTTAATCTTCTGCAATTTGAAGGTATATGAAGGTCCTTGGAGCTAGGTACATATTTCTTAAATAATAGAAGGAATACATATAGTCCCATAGGTGGGTGATGTGGATTTTATTTTTTGTCTGTCATTTAATAGCACATGAACTTGCACAAACCCCACTCCTGAATCTTGGTTTCTTCACTTGTTTAATAACACTACCAACAACAGCAAAAACTACTCTCTGTAAGCTCTGCAAGGTTGGGAAAAGACAAGGCCCTTGTGATCCACCCGGCACAGCTCTGACCCGACAGAGAGGCTGCTCTGGTAATTCTGGAGGTTAACACTTCAGCTGATGTCAATGGAGACATCCTGAGCTCTGCCTGTGCCTCAGGAAAAACTTCAATTAAAGCCTAGGGAGAATTGGAATGGAGAATCAGGAGAGGAAAAACAACTCGAGCCAGCAGATCTCTCTAAAAGAACGTAGGGTGTTGGCCCACTGCGCAGAATCATGTCATGGTAAAATGGTAGAGATTCTGAAAACAAGAGCTGGCCAGGGACATCAGAGATCTTTGTTTAGTTTTGGCAGGAGTAGGAAAAAACAGATAAAGACTTTTCAGACCTTAGAGCAAGAGTTTGATTTTTTAACATCGATTTATATTCTAAAATTCTAAAAGTTCTCCTTACACAGAGACTCTGTATACTAGCTTAGGAAATGACCCCACAGTAACCTGACTTGTTGGGGTCAATCAAGGGCCTTGGGGTCACTCAAGTGAAAGGAAAGACCACCTACACAACAAGAAGGCTCATGTGTCTAATGCAAAAGTGCCTTCCATATTCCTATCTATGGTTACTGGTTTTCTCAGACTCAGCCTGCTGACCACTATTCCCTACACAGGTTATCTGTATCTACTAGTGCAAGAATAATAGTTTCCATTGTGTTAAAAATGAATTTCCTGAATTTTACTTTCACTTGGCAAATAGTATTTATATGTATTTTTATGGTACAGTGTAGTATTTTCTTTCTTTCTTTCTTTTTTTTTTTTTTTGCCTCCTTCCCCAACCCTAAATTACCACTAGAGATGTCACTTCCATAATGAGAAAACAAATAGCCCAATTAAGTAACTTTAGGACCTGAAAGACAATTCTCAGGAAAAGGTACATAGGATCAACAGACAAAATGTTCATAACCACTAACCAGGAAGGAGATCCAAGGGAAACCCCCAACGCAATAAAGTCATGCCCAACACAAAATCCATTATCATCATGGAGCAGATACAAGTCAGTAAGCATGTAGGGAGAATGGAGCCTAGGTGTACTATTGGTAGGGATGTAAATTAACGTGTAATGTAGAAATGTATATGAATGTTCCCTAATCATTTGATTAATCAATTCTGTTTCTGGTATATATATCAAGGAATTAAGAAGGTATATTAAGACATATGCATTCTCATGTTCCTTAGGGTTTTGTTCATAATAGCTGGAGGATGTATATGAATTAAGTGGTTGCGAGAAGATCAGTAAAGAAAGACAATAGCATATTAACACAATGAGTTACACTTCACCCTTTAACATTACAAACTCTCATCATGAATAAACCTGAAACCTAGGATGACAAGTGAGATATGCAAGGGAAAGAGTGAATTACTGCACAAGTTCACTCATGTGGAGCCTGAAATACTCGAATTCACAGAAGCAATGCCCACCGCTAGCTGATGAAATAGTGCATCCAACCCCAAACCTGAATATGAACACAACTGTTGTAGATTTCCTCAGAATCAGGGAGAAATATTGGTGATTAAAGTGAGAAGATTTGAATAAAACTGTAGGTCCTGTCACCCGAGCACAGTCTAACCAGGCACAAGACCAACACTGGAGAACCAAGATCCGTTTCATCACAAAGAGTGTCAATGTGGATAGCACTTTCCCCAGAATATGGAGTTAGATCAAGGGGCTGAGTAGTCTATCTAGATTTACCAAGACAGCAGCCTTGCTCTGAAGTTAGTTCCCATTCCTCAGTCCAGAGCCTGGCTTTTAAAGGCAGCATCTCCTCTCTGTATCAGCACCGGTTTGTGGTTGATGGGGAGTGCATCATTCCACACAGCAGCTGTTGCCGAGGGAGGATATTTGAAAAGAACAGTGCGGTACCCTAATTACCTGTGGCAAGAAAAACATCTGTGTGAGAGAGGTAATGAAATTAATTCTAGCATGGAGCAGTTGCATGCATTAATTGACATTAATTAATGCCAAATTACATGAGCCTTCCTATGGAATCTCATCATCACACTCACCAGAGTACAATATGGAGCGAGTTCTTCATACTTAATGCTATTACAGCAAACCTCAAGGGGAATAAGAGGGTTGGTCCCTCATTATGAGTCGCAGCCAATTTCTTTCTATTTCCGTTAGAAGGAGAAAAGGGAGAAAACTAAACCCTTTACCAGACAGGCAACCGGAAGCAGATTGCTTAACCGTCAGTTCTTCAATGTCATCTTTAGCCATCCTGAGCAGAAGTAGAAGGCTAATTTTGAGGCTTTCTTTGTGTTGCTTAGCTTGTGTTACCTACCATGTAATGGTCACATCAAAGATGGTTCACTGTACAGATGAACCAGCGTACACAAAGTGGGGAACTAGAAGAAACCATAATGTTGAGTAGTGTCTGTCGAAACTGCTTTCTCACAAGCCCAGCATGACCTGCATGCACCCATGTGAGAAGTGCTGGATCATCAATTTACCTTCCGGGTGTCCCGTTCCTTCACTTACTGCCTTGCTAGGACTGCTGACATCTCATGTATGTTTTATTCACATTCTTGCATAGGCACATAAAGATTGGTGTTTGTATGCACAACTTACCAAAAAGTGGGTCCTCACTATAATATTGTGCCATCCTATTTTTAAAGCTTTTATTTGGAAACAATTTTAGAAAGACATAAAGGTTATCAAGCTGGTTTAGAATATGTACACTCTCTACACACTCTCATCTTGTTTGACATTATTATAACCACGGCATAATTTTCAAAGCCAAAAACGTGTCAAATATTAATTGGTAATTTGTCTTAATCATATATACTTTAAGTATTTCATCCTAAAAGTGGAAATTTAATAGTGAATTGAATGTTTCACAATTTACTTATTCCCTCTTTGTTTTATCTATTATTTTAAGTATAGTTAAACATTTCTGGGGCTGGAGAGTTGGCTCAGTGGTTAAAAGACGTGCTGCTATTATAGAGGACGAGCTTTCAGTATGCAGACACATATAGGGGGGCCTCAGAGTCCCATATAACTCTAGCTCCAAAGGAGCCTCTTGCCTCCTTGGGTACTCTCAGATGTACATACACACACACGCACACACTTTAAAAACTCTTTAAGCAGTTAAAAATTAACAGTAGGGGTTCTGTGTGCCTGGGGTCATATGTGGATGTCAGGGGACAACTTTGTGGGTTGATTATCTCTTTCCACTTTATGTGCTTTCAGGCATCCTATTGGGTCTCTAGGTTTTCGTGTGGTTCCTTTTCCCTCCCGAAGAGAGGTTCTTGCTAGACCTTATTAAACACTTTCTGATAAATATATGAGTGACTGAATCTTCCCATAATGTCATGATTTCTTGAAATGAAATTAGAAAGAAACCTGCACTCTAAGGTTATACCTTATGTATCTTGCTCCACATTGCAAAATACTGTATAACAGGGTAAATTTATGAATGCTTTCATTTGTGTGTAGATGTGCTCACTGATACTTAAGTCTAAGAAACCAAAGTCTAGTCATAAAAGTTAACCACAACTCATGAGATTTTCATGTGTCATATAAAGTAAAAATGAAGCAAAGCTGGAGTTAAGCCTAACAAGTCATCCCATGACCCATTCCCTGCTATGTTCTGCTGTTCTATAGTCCACCATTTTTACTCTCTGAAAAGCAGTTGTTATCTTATGAGCTGTAGTATTGTGATCATTAACTGTTACTACATACCTGTGAACATCCTTAGCTTAGCTTAGAGACCAGCAGTTCTCAATCTATGGGCTGCAACCTCTTTGGGGTTTGAAAGACCCTTTTACAGGGGTCGCCTAAGACCGTCAAAACCACAGATATCTACAGTATATTTCATAATAGTTACAAAATTACAGTTATGAAGTAGCGACAAAAATAATTTTATGGTTGGGGGTTAACATGACCTGAGGAACTGTATTGATGAGTCACAGCATTAGGAGGACTGGGAACAACTGTTACAGAACTTGATAAATAATGCCCCTTTGTTTGCTTTGCTAGTCTCAGATTTACAATTTATACATAAATGACCTATAAGTATCACATGTGTAGTACCATATTTCCATCTGACGTTTGATCTGGGTCTTTTAAGAGGAGATTGAGATCATAAAGAACATTGCCAGACACTATTATAAGTAAAATAATGATATGTATTCATCTAGGAGTCCTCATTATGTGTCAGCTCTATCATCACAATGGGAGTTGCGCTCTCCTTGGAAGCCCAGGAAATCCCAGCCTTTGCATTTGATTTAGTTCACTTTAGCTACAGTTCTTTATTCATCAGCTCCCATAGCAGCAGTAGGACAATGGTAGATTCGGTACACTCAACAGCTCAGTGATACCGTCAGGGACCAGATTCTCTAAGGCTGGTCACAATCATTAGGTGAGCTGGACTAGACTGGCTCCTTTAGACAAGAGGAAAATTAGAATATTCCCCATGAATCAAAGTGAGACCATATTGGAGAGAGGAAGGTGAGTCTCCTGTATATCTGGTCCCACCCCTCACATCTCATTTAGCAGCACTAGATTTAAATGCTGTGTTCTAAGCCAGCCAGTGTGAAGAGGATGAGGAATAATCAGAGTGGATTTAGACTCAAGGTGTTTACTCCTCACATAGAGGAGCTTCTTCATGGAGGAAAGCTGAGACAGCAAATGCAATATTTGCTTTCCTAGGGAATAGAGAAGAATGGCATGTGGCAGAATATGAATGAGAACCTCATTCAGGTATCTTACTGGCATAGCAAAGAACAGTTTAACTAGTCTTTTTAAAAGACTGATTATGTTCCTCAAATGGACTCTATCACAGGGAAGAAAGAAAAAAAAAACAAGAGAAAGAACAAGAAAATGAATATTTATAATAATTGACATTTATAGAGGTTTAAATTTCAAAACATATAGCATGTTTATTATTTAATCACACATTAGTTCTGTGTAGTAGCTAATAGGCAAAATGGCTGATATTGTTATCCTGCTTAATAGCTGAAGGATGCAAGTTTAAGGATGATGAAGTGATTTCCTCTTAGCTATGCAGCTGGCACTCCACTACAGCTAGAACCAAAGCCCAGGTTTCAGACAAAGAAACCTTCATTTCTTTTGTGACCCTAGGCAAATTTTTAAAGATATAGAGCCTTGTGAATGCTGCAGAATTGTTTAGTGGACTGTGAAATTGTGAGGTAAAGATTTTGTGTGCTATAGAGAACATTCTGGAAAAAGACAATTCCCAAATATTGTGTTTTAAGGAGAAAGAAAGATCTTAATTTGGTCAAAACAAACAACCAAACAAACAAGCAAGCAAATAAATAAATCAATAAATCAATAAATCAATAAGGTGAAACTATGCCATGTCTAAAAAGGAAATGGAAAGGATAGGTATAAGACTTCAGCTTTGAGTTTCACCTAGACACAAAGAAGTTTTAGACCTATGCTGGAAGATGGTGCTCTAAGAAAGGAAAATTACAAGTAAGATTTGTTGCATCATGTACTGAGTCTACCAGCAACTTCATAAAAGGTCAGCTGGTCCAAATGTGCATGCTGCCCCCTACTGACCCTTCTTGAAGAATTCAGGAACACTCAGTTTCTCATACCCTGTTGTTCTTGGGCAGTTCTCCACTAATTTTCAGAGAGTCCTTCTTGAGACCTTATATCCATCCATCTTAACAAAGTGTCATCCATCCCCACTTATTTTAAATGATGAACTCCTCATAGTTCTTTAGGGAAATATCTGTATTTCCGATTTAAAATCTTAGAAATCAATATCCCAACTTATTAAACACTAAAATAACCTCAATTTTATAAGAAAAGACACATTTAAATAAGCAAATATGTGTCAAAAATATTCACTTTTTAGCATACAGTGTCAGGATTAGTGGTATAGCAGAGAGGAAAACACATACACACAGAGGCAGGGGGAAGAGAGGGGGGAGGGAGGGAGGGAGGGAGGGAGAGAAAGAGAGAGAGAGATGCAGTGAAGTATCATTAATACAGCATCTAAATATCTAAATTTCTTTTAGGAAGCAATCATGAAAGGTCTTCATAAGTAGAAGTGGTCTGAAATTGAGAATGTTATTGATAACTTGGAAAAAGTCTCTGGGAAGGAGAACTGGTAACTTTGTAAATTAGTAACAATGGATAAATTCTCCAGGATGGAGAATTTTAGACACAGTAAATGTGGATGGAAAATCTTTATTGCCAAGGGGGAAGTTGGGTATGTCCCCCCCTTTTTTTCCTATTTTTATTAGATATTTTCTTTATTTACATTTCAAATCATATCCCCTTTTCCACTTTCCCTTTAAGAAAAAAAAAACTATTTCCCCCCTCTCCCCCTGCTAACCAACCTACTCTCTCCTGCTTCCTGGCCCTGGCATTCCCCAACACTGGGGCATAGAGCCTTCACAAGGCCAAGGGCCTCTCCTCCCATTGATGACCCACTAGACCATCCTCTGATACACATGTGTACTCTTTGGTTGGTGGTTTAGTCCCTGGGAATTCTGAGGGTACTAGTTAGTTCATATTGTTGTTCATCCTAAGGGGCTGCAAACCCTTCAGCTCCTTGGGTCCTCTCTCTAGCTCCTTCATTGGGGACCCTATGCTCAAGTCCAATGGATGGTTGTGAGCCTCTGCTTCTGTATTAGTCTGGCACTGGAAGAGCCTCACAGGAGACAGCTACATCAGGCTCCTGTCAGCCAGCACTTGCTGACATCCACAATAGTGTCTGGGTTTGGTGATCCCCAGGTAGGGAAGTCTCCGGATTGTCCTTCCTTCAGTCTCTCCTCCATAGTTTGTCTGTGCAACTCCTTCCATAGATATTTTGTTCCCTCTTCTAAGAAGGATCAAAGTATCCACACTTTGGTCTTCATTCTTCTTGAGTTTCTTGTGGTTTGTCAATTGTATCTTGGGTATTCTGAGCTTCTTGGCTAATATCCACTTTTGCATACCATGTGTGTTCTCTTGTGATTGGGTTACCTCACTCAGGATGATATTCTTAGGGAAATCCATCCATTTCCCTAAGAATTGCATACATTCATTGTTTTTAATTGCTTAGTAGTACTCCATTTTGTAAATGTACCACATTTTCTGTATCCACTCTTCTGTTGAGGAACATACGGGTTCTTTCCAGCTTCTGGTTATTATAAATAAGGCTATGAACATAGTGGAACTTGTGTCCTTCTTACATGTTGGAGCATCTTCGAGGTATATGCCCAGAAGTGGTATAACTGGGTCCTCCGCTAGTACTATGTTCAATTCCCTGAGGAACCACCAAACTGCTTTCCAGTTTGCAATCCCACCAGGAATGGAAATGTCTTCCTCTTTCTCCACAACCTTGCCAGCATCTGCTGATCTTAGTCATTCTGACTGGTGTGAGGTAGAATCTCATGGTTGTTTTGATTTTCATTTCCCTGATGACTAAGGATGTTGAACATGTCTTTAGGTGCTTCTCAGCCATTTGGTATTCATTAGTTGAGAATTCTTTGTTTAGCTCTGTACCCCATTTTTAAAAAGGGTTATTTGGTTCTCTGGAGTCTAACGTCTTGAATTCTTTGTATATATTGAATATTAGCCCTCTATTGGGTGTAGGATTGGTGAAGATATTTTCACAATCTGTTGGTTGCCATTTTGTCCTATTGACTATGTCCTTTGCTTTATGGAAATTTTGCAATTTTATGAGGTCCCATTTCTCAATTCTTGATCTTATAGCATAAACTATTAGTGTTCGGTTCAGGAAATTTTCCCCTGTGCCCATGTGCTCGAGGTTCTTCCCTATTTTCTTTTCTATTAGTTTCAGTGTGTCTGGTTTAATATGGAGGTCCTTGATCCACTTGGAATTGAGCTTTGTAGAAGAAGATAGGAATGGATCAATTTGCATTCTTCTACATGCTAACCACCAGTTGAACCAGCTCCATTTATTGAAAATGCTGTCTTTTTTTCCACTGGATGAGTTTAGCTCCTTAGTCAAAGATCAAATGACAGAGATATGTGGGTTCATTTCTGGGTCTTCAATTCTATTCCATTGATCCACCTGCCTGTCACTGTACCAATATCATGCAGTTTTTATCACAGTTGCTCTGTAATACAGCTTAAAGTCAGGGATGGTGATTCTACCAGAAGTTCTTTTATTGTTGAGAATAGTTTTCACTATCCTAGGTTTTTTGTTATTCCAGATGAATTTGCAAATTGCTCTTTCCAACTCTGTGAAGAATTGAGTTGGAATTTTGATGGGGATTTCATTAAATCTGAAGATTGCTTTTGACAAGATGGCCACTTTTACTATATTAATCATGCCAATCCATGAGCATGGGAGATCTTTCCATCTTCTAAGACCTTCTCCAATTTATTTCTTCAGAGACTTTGAGTTTTTGTCATACAGATCTTTCGCTTGCTTAGTTAGAGTCAGACCAAGGTATTTTATATCATTTGTGACTATTGTGAAGGGTATTTTTTCCTTAATTTCTTTCTCAGCCTGTTTACCCTTCATGTAGAGGAAGGCCACTGATTTGCTTGAGTTAATTTTATATCCAGCTATTTTGCTAAAGTTGTTTATCAGGTTTAGGAGTTCTCTGGTGGAATTTTTGGAGTTACTTAAGTTTATATCATACATCTGCAAATAGTGATAATTTGACTTCTTCTTTTCCAATTTGTACCCCTTTGTCTCCTTTTGTTGTCAAATTACTCTGGCTAGGACTTCAAGCACAATATTGAGTAGATAGGGAGAGAGTGGACAGCCTTGTCTAGTCCTTGATTTTAGTGGGATTGCTTCAAGTTTCTCTCCATTTAGTTTGATGTTGCCTACTAGTTTGCTGTATATTGCTTTTATTATGTTTAGGTATGGGCCTTAAATTCTTAAACTTTCCAAGACTTTTATCATGAATGGTTGTTGGATTTTGTCAAATGCTTTCTCAGCTTCAAATGAGATGATCATATGATTTTTTTCTTTGAATTTATTTATGTAGTGGATTACATTAATAGATTTCCATATATTGAACCATGTCTGCATCCCGGGATGAAGCCTACTTGATCATGATGGATGATCATTTTGATGTGTTCTTGGTTTTGGTTTAGAAGAATTTTATTCAGTATTTTTGCATCGATATTCATAAGGGAAATTGGTCTGAGTTTTCTTTCTTTGTTAAGTCTTTGTATGTTTTAGGTATCAGAGTAGATGTGGCTTCATAGAACAAATTGTGTAAAGTGCCTTCTGTTTCTATTTTGTGGAATAGTTTGAGGAGTATTGATGTTAGGTCTTCTTTGAAGGTCTGATAAAACTCTACACTAAACCTATCTGGTCCTTGGCTTGTTTTACTTGGGAGACTATTAATGACTGTTTCTTTTTCATTAGAGGATATGGGACTGTTTAGATCATTTATCTGATCTTGATTTAACTTTAGTTTGTGGTATCTGTCTAGAAAATTGTCCATTTCATCCAGTTTTCCAGTTTTGTTGAGTATAGGCTTTTGTAGTAGAATCTGATGATTTTATTTATTTATTTTTTTGGATTTTCTCAGTTTCTATTGTTATGTCTCCCTTTTCATTTCTGATACATGCATATATATATATATAATATATGTATATATATATATATGATAGTATCCTATACATATATATATGTATATATATATATATATATATATGTATAGGATACTATCTCTGTGCTCTCTAGTTAGTCTGGCTAAGAGTTTATCTATTTTGCTGATATTCTCAAAGAACTAGCTCCTGGTTTGGTTGACTCTTTGTATAGTTCTTTTTGTTTCCACTTGGTTGATTTCAGACCTGTTTGATTATTTCCTGCAGTCTATTTCTCTTGGGTGAATTTGCTTCTTTTTGTTCTAGAGCTTTCAGATGTGCTGTCAAACTGCTAGTGTATGTTCTCTCCAGTTTCTCTTTGGAGGCACTCAGAGCTATGAGTTTTCCTCTTAGGACTGCTTTCATTGTGTCCCATAAGATTGGGTATGTTGTGGCTTCATTTTCATTAAATTTCAAAAAGTCTTTAATTTCTTTCTTTATTTCTTCTTTGACCAACTTATCGTTGAGTAGAACGTTGTTCAGCTTCCACGTGTATATGCAGGCTTTCTATTGTTTATGTTTTTATTGAGGACCAGCATTAGTCACAGGTTATCTGATAGGGATGCTAGGAATTATTTCAATCTTCTTGTATCTGTTGAGGCCTGTTTTGTGATTGATTATATAGTCAATTTTGGAGAAGGTTCCATGAGGTGCTGAGAAGAAGGTATATCCATTTGTTTTAGGATAAAATCTTCTATAGATATCTGTTAAATCTGTTTGTTTAATAACTTCTGTTAGTTTCACTTTTTCTCTGTATAGTTTCTGTTTCCATGATCTGTCCATTGCAGAGAGTGGAGTGTTGAAGTCTCTCACTATTATTGTGTGCAGTGCAATGTGTGCTTTGAGCTTTAGTAAAGATTTTTTTAATGAATTGGATACCCTTGCTTTTGGAGCATAGAGGTTCAGAATTGGAGTTCATCTTGGTAGATTTTACCTTAGATGAATATGAAGTGTCCATGCCTATCTTTTTTGATCACTTTAGGATAAAAGTTGATTTATTTGATATTAGAATGGCTACTCCAGCTTGTTTCTTGGGACCATTTTCTTGGAAAATTGTTTTTCAGACTTTTACTCTGAGGAAGTGTCTGTCTTTGTCACTGAGGTGGGTTTCCTATATGCAGCAAAGTGTTAGGTCCTGTTTACATAACCAGTCTGTTAGTCTCTGTCTTTTTATTGAGGAATTGAGTCCATTGATATTAATAGATATTGAGGAAAAGTAATTGTTGCTTCCTGTTATTTTTGTTGTTAGAGTTGGAATTCTGTACATGTGGCTATCTTCTTTTAGTTTTGTTGAAAGAAAGATTACTTTCTTGCTTTTTCTAGGATGTAGTTTCCCTAATTGTGTTGAGTTTTCCATCTATTATCCTTTGTGGGGCTAGATTTGTGGAAAGATATTGGGTAAATTTGGTTTTGTCATGGAATACCTTGGTTTCTCCATCTATGGTAATTGAGAGTTTTGCTGGGTATAGTAGCTTGAGTTGGCATATGTGTTCTCTTAGGGTGTATATGACATCAGCCCAGGATCTTCTGGTTTTCATTGTCTCTGGCAAGATTTCTGGTGTAATTCTGATAGGCCTGCCTTTATATGTTACTTGATCCTCTCCCCTTACTGCTTTTAATATTCTTTCTTTGTTTTGTGCATTTGGTGTTTTGATTATTATGTGACAGGAAGAATTTCTTTTCTGGTCCAAACTATTTGGAGTTCTGTAGGTTTCTTGTATATTCATGTGCATCTCTTTCTTTAGGTTAGGAAAGTTTTCTTCTATAATTTTATTGAAAATATTTACTGGCCCTTTAAGTTGGAAATCTTCACTTTCTTCTATACATATTATCCTTAGGTTTGCTCTTTTCATTGTGTCCTGGATTTCTTGGATGTTTTGGATTAGGACTTTCTGTATTTTGCATTTTCTATGACTGTTCTGTCAATGTTTTCTATGGTGTCTTCTGCACTTGAGACTCTCACTTCTATCTCTTGTATTCTGTTGCTTGCCTCTATGACTCCTGACTTCTTTCCTAGGCTTTCTATCCCCAGAGTTATCTCTCTTTGTAATTTCTTAATTATAATTTCTACTTCCATTTGTTGGTCCTGGATGGTTTTGTTTGATTCCGTCACATGTTTGGTTGTGTTTTCTTGTAATTCTCTAAGGGATTTTTGTGTTTACTCTTTAAGGGCTTCTACTTGTTTACTTGTATTCTCCTGTAATTCTTTTTTTGGCATTTTTTTTTTTATTTTATTGGCTATTTTCTTTATTTACAGGTTATACAATATCTCCTTTCCCAGTTTCCCCTCCAAAAAAAAAAAAAAAACCAAAAAACAAAAAACAAAAAACGAGAATAAGAACAAATTCCTGTTCCCTCCCCCCTCCCCCTGCTCGCTTCCCCACTCTCTCTTGCTTACTGTCCCTGGCATTCCCCTACACTGGGGCATAGAACCTGACAGTACCGGACTAATACAGAAGTAGAGGCACACAGTCATCCATTGAACTGAATACAGGGTTCCCAATGAAGGAACTAGATAAAGGACCCAAGGAGCTGAAGGGTTTGCAGCCCTTTAGAATGAACAGCAATATGAACTAACTAATACCCTCAGAGCTCCCAGGGACTAAACCACCAACCAAAGAGTACACATGGTGGGACTAATTGCTCCAACAGCGTATGTATAGTAGAGGATGGCCAAGTCGGTCATCAATAGGAGGAGAGGCCCTTGGCCCTGTGAAGTTTCTTTTCT
The DNA here is from genome assembly GCF_008632895.1 of Mastomys coucha. Lineage (NCBI taxonomy): Eukaryota > Metazoa > Chordata > Mammalia > Rodentia > Muridae > Mastomys > Mastomys coucha. Next base: position 181,511,032 of record NW_022196904.1, on the reverse strand, counting down.
TTTCTTTTTTTAAGCTTTATTTATATATTATATGTAAGTATACTGTAGCTGTCTTTAGACACTCCTGAAGAGGGAGTCAGATCTCCTTATGCATGGTTGTGAGCCACCATGTGGTTGCTGGGATTTGAGCTCAAGACCTTTGGAAGAGCAGTCAATGCTCTTACCTGCTGAACCATCTCTCCACCCCATCTCCTTTAACTCTTTAAGGGATTTTTGTGTTTCCTCTTTAAGGGCCTATACCTGTTTACCAGTGCTCTCTTTAAGGGAGTTATTTGTGTCCTTAAATTCCTCTATCAGCATCATGAGATATGATTTTAAATCTGAATCTTGCTTTTCTGGTGTGTTAGGTTATCTAGGACTTGCTGTGGTGGGAGTCCTGGGTTCTAATGATGGCAAGTAGTCTTGGTTTCTGTTGGTAAGATTCTTGCGTTTGCCTTTTGCCATCTTGTAATCTCTGGTGTTAGGTGTTCTTGCTGTCTCTGGCTGGAGCTTGTTCCTCCTGTGGGTCTGTAAGCCTGTGTCTGAACTACTGGGAGATCAGCTCTCTTCTGGTAAGACTCATACGCAGAGGACTAAGGATCATCCATCCTTCCTGGGTGCAGATGGATGCAGGAAGAACCCTGTCCCAGCTGCTGTGACACTTCTGCAGCCTGTGCCTCCTGGCTGGTCCTGCCTTAGAAAAGTCAATGGAGAGAAAATGGTGATCTTGACTGAGTCCCGGGGTCAGAGCACTCCCTGGAGACCAGCTCTCCCCTGGCAGGAATGGTCATGTATGTTTCTAAACATAAATTATAATTATTAGGAAAGTCATGGGGAGAATAAGAGAGATACATATGTAGTCAGAGTAGGAAAGTTAGATTTGATGGTCAGAGGAGGCTTTGAATGTATTCCAGTGTGGTTTTAGGTTTTAATGTGTCATTTTAAGGAAATACTGCCATAAAATGATTTCCGTAAAGCCAGAGCCTCTCTAATGTAACATTTGTCCAGCTATAGAGTTGGAGCTGACCTAAAAGAAGTCATTACTGAAGAAGTTGTATTCATGAGCCCTTGTGGGCCATCTCAGTTGAAAACTTGGGTCTATATTTCCTTACCTCTAAACTGAGAACAAAGGTTTGAATAGAAGATGTCAGTATTGTCTTTCATCTTTCCTTTCTTTCTTTGTCTCTTTCTTTCCCTCTTTTCTTCCTTTTTTCTTTCTTCCCTCCTTCCTTCTTCCCTCCCTCCCTCCCACCCTCCCTCTCTCTTTCTTTTTTTTTATTTTAGATATTTTCTTTATTTACATGCAAATTTCTCCATTCCCAGTTTCCCCTCCAAAAAACAAAGAAACAAACAAAAACATCAAAACCAAACCCCTGTTGCCTCCCCCTTCCCCATGCCTGCCATCCCCCCCTCTCCCACTTTCTGGCCCTGGCATTCCCCTACACTGGGGCTCAGAACCTTAAAAGGGCTGAGGTCCTCTCCTCCTATTGATGATCGACTTTGCAATCCTCTACCATACACATGCTGCCTGAACAATAGACCCAATCATGTGTTTATCTTCTTTTAGTTTTATTGGAAGATTACATTTTTGCTTTTTCAGGGATGTAGTTCCC
>NW_022196904.1:181502435-181508269 GCF_008632895.1 Mastomys coucha | reverse complement strand
AGGTTCTGATGAAGCCAAGTAGTCTTGGTTTCTGTTGGTAGGATTCTTGCGTTTGCCTTTTACCATCTTTTGCTTTTTGGTATTAAATGTTCTTAGTGTCTGTGGCTAGAGCTTGTCCTGTCCCTGCCGCCCTGCAAGTCCCCTGCGACTCATGGGGCCTGTGCCTCCCAGCCGGCTGCTGCGGTCTCAGAACCTCACTTGAGAGAAAATGGCGGATCCCGCCCGGGTCTCTGGCTTAAGGTGCTCTCTGGAGGTAGGCCCTCTACTTGCAGGGAGGGGGGCAGAGAAGGACGCTGTTCCTCCTCTGTCACTAAGAAGCTGAGAGGATCGTGTCCCTGCCGCCCTGTGGCTCCCCTGGGAGTCCTGGGGCCTGTGCCTCCCGGCCGGCTGCTGCGATCTCAGAAACTCACCAGAGAGAAAATGGTGGATCCCGCCCGGGTCTCTGGCTTAAGGTGCTCTCTGGAGGTAGGCCCTCCACTTCCAGGGAGGGGGCAGAGAAGGACGCTGTTCCTCCTCTGTCAGTCGGAAGCTGAGAGGATCGTGTCCCTGCCGCCTTGCTGCTCCCCTAGTCGTTGGGCCTGTGCCTCCAGGCCGGCTGCTCTGGTCTCAGAACCTCACCTTTGGCTCTTGGTTTCTGGGATTTCCAATCTATGACTATTTGCACCTTGTCCCTGTGATGTTAGCACATGGTGACACAGACCCTCTCTCACTTTATGACAGTCAGGAGGCAGAGTTCAGTGGAGAGATCCCTCTCTTTCTTTCTACACTTGATCTTAGCCAAAAGGCCTAAAAGCGATCTTTCCTTTTTTTCTTTCTTTTCTTCCTTCCTTCCTTCCTTCCTTCCTTCCTTCCTTCCTTCTTTCCTTACTCCCCTCCCCTTTCTTTCTTCTTTCTTTCTTTCTTTCTTTCTTTCTTTCTTCCTCTCTTTCTTTCCATCCCAAAAGATTCCCTGTCTCCAGATGCCCCCCTCAGAGCCTCCCTCCCTCTTCCCCCTCTCACTCCCCTCTGAGAGTGTGGGGCCCCCTCCTCATCCTTGGCACCCAGAGTCTCTGCAGGATTAGGTGAATCCTCTCCCAGTGAGTCCAGACAAGACATCACTGTTGGAGAACTTAGGGACAGTCCCCTCTCCATCTGTTGGGGGACCCACATGGAGACTGAGCTACAGGTCTGCTACATACGTGCTGGGGTCCTTGGTCCAGACCATGTGTGTCATTTGCCTGGTGGTTCGATCTCTAAGAGCCCCAAGATTCCAGTTTCGTGGACTCTGGTCTTCTCATGGAGTTCCCATCCCCTTCATGGTGCTCAATCCTTTCTCCGGCTCTTCCACAAGAGTCCCTGACCTCCATCCAATGTTTGGCTGTGGGTCTCTGCAACTGTTTCCATGAACTGCTGGGTAGAGCATCTCAGAGAACAGAGGCTCCTTTCTGCAAGTGTACCGGAGTATCATTAATAGTGTTTTGTTTTCAATCCACAAACAAGCACCTTTGTCTTACTAAGGGTCATATTATTCAGTCCAGTGGGACTTCTACCTGAGATTTTAAAATACTGCATGCAAGTTTGTTTCCTTGCTTTTCAGTCAAAGATTAACATGTGAAAGTGAGTTCTTATAAAGATGAAAATATCAATAGAGAATCATAGGTTCTACTGTTAGTTTTTGAAAATCTTTTTTTTATGATTTATTTATTTATTATATTAAGTACACTGTAGCTGTCTTCAGACACACCAGAAGAGGGCATCAGATCTCCTTACGAGTGGTTGTGAGCCACCATGTGGTTGCTGGGATTTGAACTCAGCAACTTCGGAAGAACAGTCGGTGCTCTTAACCCCTGAGCCATCTCTCCAGCCCAGTTTTTGAAAATCTTTTCTTTGTATATTTGGAAGAGGAAAAACTGAAGAAGAATGTAACAAAACGTGGTAGACATACCAGAGACAATGGTTCTGGTAGCTAGCTAATAAAATAGCACCAACAATCTGAACAGTAGCAGTGATACTGAGTGGGCACTTGGAGAGCTTGTGAGGCTTGCTTGAACACATTAACATCCTAAGGAAAGCACAAAATACATAGACTCTAGAGCTTTTGTCTTCTTCCTTTTCAGACTCAATATATCTAACTTGTCGGATGCAAAACTGCACTGAAGCCAACAGAAGTAAGCCTTTCCCAGGCTACATTGACCCGGACTCTTTGATTGTTCAGGATGACTATGTGTTTGTTCAGGTAAGAAAACCCTACTTCTTGTTCAGTGGCTCAAGGCCTTTCTTGTTACTGGTATTATCTCTTTCTGCCTGCCTACACACCATCAAAAGGAAGAAAGAAATGAAGAGTAGGAAGAGAAAGGAAAAGGTAGAAGAAGGAAAGAGGAGAAGTGAAGAGAAGGAAGAAGGGTGGAAGGAAGAGGGAGGCTCACAGGCTATTCTTCAGCTACAATCTATAGGAATTAACTAAACAGTCTAAAAACTGATGCATTGACCCAAGAGTGATACATTCTTCCATTTACCCATGTCCCTAAATAAAGCCTTGTCAGTCCCCTCTTTGGTATCACTTTAAAAGGAAAGAATGTGAAAGGGAACTTGTGTGAGGGATGGAGGTGGGGCAAGACACGGCAGAGACCATGTATCAGTGATCCCCTAGTATGGTCAGGAAACACAGCGGTGCACAGGGCAACATAGAATAGGTGATTTCCTCCTCCTGAGAGAATGCAAAACCACTTGAGAAGTTGAGATTTTGTGATTGCTGACAGGAGACAGGCATTATCCATGCATTGCTTCATTTAGCACTTAAGAAAACATTTAATCTTGTTTCACCAACTTGCCTAAAAATCCTGTTATTATTTTCCAAGGTAAAACAGCAAAGGTATAATTGCTAAATGTGTGTGTGTTTGTATATTATGTGAACAAATATGTGTTCATATTTGTGTGTGTGAGTGTATGTATGTGTATATGTGTGAGTGTGTATGTGTGTGTGCATGTATATTAGCATTGAGGTACATTATAGACACAAGTTTATTTGAAAAACAAATTATATATAATCCTGTGCATTAAAAAATACTACTCACCATCAATTTATCTAATTTTGAAATGTTTCACAAGTGATTATAAACATACCCCAGTTTCTTATTCTTGAGGGAAGTGTGTAATTAATCCTCAGATAATTTCATGTGACATTCAAATGTTCACATGTATTGGCTCTGTCCAGTTCAGTTTTCTATCAGTAATGCTTTCAGAAATGTGTCTCAGGTGTTCTGGCAACAGTTTCTAATCCACAAGTCTGGCATACAAATCAGTGTCAGATCTACGTTTAGAATGATATGAGTAACTTCCTGTAACCCATCACTTTTCCGCACATAATGGTGAAGAGCGTCATATAAATCAGTGTCAGACCTACGTTTAGAATGATATGAGTAACTTCCTGTAACCCATCACTTTTCCACACATAATGGTGAACAGCGTCTTTCCAGTCACTCCCCTGTGTTTGATGAACATTTATCACAAGCTTTGTTGACATTCCAAGTATGCAAACTCCAGTGACATTCAGACTTCAGATGCTCACATAGGTCACGCTTTGCTCCAGAGACACATTGGCAGAGGTGCCTTCTGCTCTGCCCACACAGTATTCAAGTCTGGATGGAAACCACTCCCTTGTCCTGCAGAGCCTCTGGATACATTGACCTGCTTTGGACAAAACAGGCCCTGTTTCCATGGTTTTCTTCCAAAAAATAAGGACTCAGAATTAATTTAGAACCCAAACCTGACCTGGCTTTCTGCTAATTTGCCTTGGACGAACCCTTAGGCATCAATGTGATGCCATCAAACAGGAACTCTGTACCTGGAGATTAGAAATGAGAAAGTTGGTTGCCCTGGTTGCCCTTCACTGTTGTACATGGACTATTGCCTTCTGGCCCAACATGGGAACCTATATAGTAAGGACCTGAAGCTGAAAAGCAGGACTGCTGAAAAACAGTGAGCTAATATCTCCGGAGGCCTCTAATGTTGGGAAGAACAGAGCAGAAAGACAATTTCTTACCTTTAGAATCACATTATAGATCTATGTCTATCTGTCTGTCTATCATCTATCTATCTATCTATCTTTCTTTCTCTCCCTCTCCCTCTCCTCCCCCCCTCCTCTTATGTGTATCAGTGACTTTTCTTTTGAGCTTTTATGTCTATGTACTACTTGCCTACTTGGTACCCATGGAGGCCAGAAGAGGAAGTCATGTCCTTTGGAAATGGATGGTTGTGAGCTGCACTGTGGGTGCTGGGGTTCAAAGCCCACTCTTGTAGAAGAACAACAAATGCTCTTAACCATCGAGTCATCTCTTTAGCCCCATGGTCCAGATTTGCAAATTACAGTTTTTTTGTCTATTATATGGTTGTTGTTGGGCCTCTGAGAACCCCCTAGACAGTATGTAAGTTGGTTTTCTGGTAAATATGAACTACTGATAGGTGTCCCGTGTGGCAGCTACCTGCATCATCCAGGTAGGTAGCTTCTTTTCTGTAACCCCAAATGTTTCCCATAGCTCCTCTTACCACCTTGTTTCCGTTCTGCAGCTAACATCAGGAGGAAGACCACATTACTACGTGTCCTACCGAAGAAGCCCATTTGCACAAATGAAGCTTCCGAAATACGCTTTGCCCAAGGTATTTGTCTGGTTCCTGTTTTCCTCGCACAACTCCTCTCTCAGTTCCAGTCCACCTCCTCCCTATCCTCAAGGTCACTGCCAACCTCGTTAATGAGGTCCCTGCTCCTTCAAGATCACCTCTACATCTCAACTTTCCATTTCCTCTTTGATAATCTTGTTCCCTTTCTCCAAGGGTCCTTCTCCTGCTCTCTTTCTTCCTTTGGAGTTCTTCTGGTAGGGACATCTGGGTTAATTAATAATTTTTGCCTTTCAATATTAAATATTCACAATCAGTATGTTTGTTTTTAAATCAAAACAAAAAAATGTTAAATTTTATGTTATAGTGTGGCAGTTGTTCCCAGCGGGAGTTAGGAATCTGGTTATTTTTAGAGACCTGAGGCACAGTTGAATGTTCTCACTTCCCTAGCCACTCCTTTTCTGAAAACAGTGGAAAAGTGAGAGATCCTCCATCACTGACTTCCACAGGCTTTATCCACACACTCTGAAAAACTGTGTTGACACGGAGCGCCACCTAGTGGAGAACAGATGATGTGCATTTTCAAAGGATGTTTATTAGCAATCTGTTTCTGTGGGTTCCTTTATATGTTGTTGCTTGTTATGGTTTTGTGAGTTTCACATTATGCACCTTAGCCCTACTCGTCTTCCTGTCCCCTCATATCAGCCCCCTGCCCTTGCAATGTCTCCTCTACCAAAAAAATATAACCACATACAAAAAAATAAAACAAAACAAAGCATAGAAAACATCTCACCGTGGAAGCTGTAGTTTGTCACAGTGTGCTGCACAGTAGATCCCTCTGTCCACACGTCTTCGCTTACAAGTGTTCATTGCAATGAGTCACTGGTCTAGTGAGAGGTCTCTGGGTTCTGTGACACCATCAGTATGGGATCCTCACCTGGACTCCTCCAGATTATCCTGTTGTCACCCTGTGTTGTGAAGATCCCGCAGCATGGGATGAACAGGACCAGCCTATCACAAGATGCAGCAGTTCAAAGATGATAGAGATTTTGGGAAGGGCCAGCTCAAGTCCTGGCACTGTAAGTTGAACACAGAATATGACGGCATTTATTTTGAGTGAAGTCTCATCTTTCTTTTGTATTGTCTTTCCCTTGCAGCTCCCTGCTGAAGCAGCACCAGCTGTATGCCCAGGACTGTTCATGATGGGCAACGATAGCACAAGAGGCGGGGGGGGGGGGGGC
>NW_022196904.1:181482305-181502418 GCF_008632895.1 Mastomys coucha | reverse complement strand
GGGGGGGGGGGGGGGGCTCTCACAGGTTGGCTAACAGCTTGTGTTGATGTCTCCAGGCAAAATTCTCTTACCTACCCTAACAGGAAAAGGGTTTTTATAACTCCCACCTATTAGAATCAAATACAAACTATTGACTTCAGAGAACCATACCAGGTTACTAGTTAGGATTGTTCTATGCTAATAGGAGATGAATTACAATGGCAATTGCACAGGACCACATGCCTGTATGTGATGTTACACACACTGAACTGACCAGGGTCTTAATCTCTCTTCTTTCTACCCCAATAAGATAAGAACAAGAATATAAAACATCAGAATCATCCCAGGAATGAGTATTGAATAAAATCCCTGTGTACAGAGGAAGGGCTGAGAATGGTTAAAATTGTCCAATATACTCTCCAAGGTTGCATAGGGAGATGTCAACTAGGAAAAACACAGCAAACAACCAAACAAAACAACAACAAAAGTGTTCCCCAGGGGTGCACACTGTGATGAATTGTGATTCATTCACCAAAAAGCGAAGAAGGCAACTTGAAAGATTTGTAACTTTAAAAACTAGATTTATACCCAATGTAGCAGGAGACCCTGGTTCAAGAGACACACAGAGTGCAGAGTTGAGCCTAAGTCAGGGGAGTACAGATTTCAGGCATTCACATGCTAATTCTAGGGTCAGCATATTCTTCACGAAGTCATCTCAGCCAAAATCAAATTCTGTTTGCCATACAGGTAAGGTTAGATTTTCGGACAGCTATACTAGAATTTTGTTTTGTTTTGTTTTATGATTTTATCTTTTTGCAAGTAAATGAAGGACTTCCATTGTAGCTTGATCTTTACCCCACCAAATTAGATATGCTATCCAAACATGGAGGGAGGGGAAGGCCTCATAGGCCTAAGGCACCCTGGAAATGCTAGTTTAAAATCAAAGAGGTTTTTGTTCATACACTTCTGGAGACTGAGGACGGGTATTTTACATTGCCTATTCATAGTTATTACATGTGTCCCCAGAGGCCTCTAGACAACCTGGAAGGCAAAATTTTCCTTTGAAGCTGAATTGGTCATCTACTCCACACTCTTCCCTGCCACCCAGATGATCTTGTCCCACAACTTAGCTGCATTTGAGTTCTCAGAGTACAAGGCATGGATTCATTGTCCTTGTTACTACAGACATGGGAGCTACTGTAGCAGATACATGGATTATTTGGTCCAGGTGGGAGTTTATTATGTAAAGCAAAGAGAAACCTCATTAGAGTCCCATTGTAGCTTCAAAGAGAAGCCTCGGCATAGGCGGAATGGTTTACCTCAAAGCCGGCGTGTTACATGGCCTTCTTTCAAAGCCAGGGTTGCACCTGCAAAAGAACAAAGCATCATGCTGACCAAAGAAGTGGAGGCACATCAGCTCTCCCCTGTTCACATTTCTGTAGTCACCTCCTGACATTGTATCAGATTGAAAGAGCAGAGCACAGCCTTGGGCTATGTTTAAACAATTAATAATGGTAAAGAGAAACCAAGGAAGCGTGGTGGTTAAATGTTGCAATTGCAATTAAGAGTCCGTGGCCCGCTACACAGTGACAGAGAGATAGTCTTTCTTTCTCTAACTTACTTGGGGCCCATTCTGAGCAACTCCAGCAAGATAGATGAGGCAGTATATACAAAAGTGCCTCGAGTGTTTGGAGGACAGATACTCTATAAAAACAAGGTAATATTATTAGTAGTATGGATCTAGTTGTCTCCATACTGGAAGATGGATGGGTACCAGGATGCAGGGGGTGCAATGGATGCTTGACTCGTAATAGGAGAACCGACTTCAGACCTGGATCCATCACTAACTTGCTTAAAAACCTCAGCTATCTGGGTTTTATTACTTTTTTCTTTTATTCATTTTTTTTTTAAAAATAAAGAGCTTAGATTCAAAAAGAATATTTCCCTCAATTTGTCACTCAGAATAAAATATCCTTAGTGATATACTGGAAAATATTGGTCTTTTATCCAAATAAGTTTAAAAGGAAAGAAAACTTCAATCATTGTGGCTTCTTTAGACACTAGGAGGAGGTCACCAGTACCTCAATGGCTCATGAATGTTTTATCTTTAGTTCAGCATTAATTCAATAGTTTACCACTCTGCATGTAGGAATAAATGAATAATAACTCCAGCCTCTGAGAAGTAAAGACAGCACTACCAGGACTCTGAGTCCAGGGGCTAGAGAGATGCATCAGTATTCTGCAGAGTTTGTCCTGTTCTTCCAGAGGACTGGAGTTGTGTTCTTAGCACCTCTATCAGGTACCTTATGGCCATCTCTAACCCCAAGCTTCATGGTATCTGACACCCTCTTCTGGTCTCCAAGGGCATCCACATGTATGTGATATATACTCACAGAGATGCACACACCCATACACATAAATAACGATAAAAGTAGATGTTAGAAAGAGAGAATAGTTTGAGGCCAGCTTAGATGATATAGTGAAAGCCAACTTGGTTACATAGCTGGGTACATAGAGTGATCCTGTCTTCTAGCAAGCAAACAAAATAAGATCCATAAATCACCACCACCAATAACAGTTAAATGTTCTGGCAAAGATGTTCCCATCCCCATTTAAAAACACAATAGAATCCAGCAATGCTGATGTCCTGTAGAACAGGCTTTGCAAAGTGTTTAGTACAACTCCAAAGAAGAGTCTATATTGGTCTAGAGTCATGGGAATCTATGAAACAATGAGAGCACATTTTTAAATAAGGGGTTGAGGAAAGTGAAATAAAATACAAATCTATCAAATTGTTATGCCCACAAGCATCGTCTTCTAAATCCTGTTTCATGAAATTGCATAAAGGTAAAGGAGGTTGGTTTGCCACCTTATCTAGATAAAGTCATTTTATCTCATCAACTTTATGTAAAAAAATAATTCTCGAAACAACCTTGCTCAAGACACTTAACAGAGCTACATTTTAAAAACACCCTTAGTTACTTTGCCTGTTGCTGCGACACAATACTTTGACAAAGCAGCTTAAGGGAGAAAGGGTTTATCTTGGCTCCCAGTTCAAGGATCCTTAGGGTTAGGACTGTTGCACCTGAGCTTGAGTTAGCTGGCCATGGTGCAAGGGCTTTCAGGAAGGATACACACATGGGGAAGGGGGAAGGGAGAGGGAGAGACACAGAGAAAGATATGTGCTCAGCCACCTCTGCACTTTTTATTCTGTCCAGGACAGAGCCCTTAATACTATTCCCAACCAGGATGTGTCTTCCCAACTCAATTGACCCAATCTACAGAACCATTCACAAGCATTCCCAGAGCCTCATCTCCAAGGTAATTCTTGTCAAACTGACAATGTTAGCTATTACCTGTGAGTACCAAATCTACACACTGGATTATTGAATAGGATTATGTAGACAAATGACTATTTTCTCCCAGACTTATGTCCTTAAATCTGTTGTATGAGTCCTTCAGAAGTTCACTGTTGCAGAAATTCATACCATAGCCCGGGGCTATGTTAGGGTCAGCTTACATTTGAAACTATTTGACAGCAATCCAGGGTTACAACATTCTGAGTGAAGAAAACATGAATGGGGAGTAATTGTTCAATGATTTGAAAGATTTTGGTTTCTATCATACTATGAATTAAGAGCCTAGGGAAGGTTTGACCACACAGATGAAGCAGTGAACTTAAGGATGATTCCCATAGCCAATTTCTTCCATCAGACAGAAAATATTTGGATGAACCTTTTCTTGAGTATATCAGTGAATGCATATTCAAATGTTTAAAAATCAGGGGAGCCAAACTGATCTTCTATAAATAACAAAAGGGATAGACAGACTCCCTTAAGTGAAATATTCATCATGCGTAAAGCAGAGCCTAAGGGGAATACTGTTATAATATTTAAGACTTGCTGATTTTGTCTTCACTGCTCTGTAAAGGACATATTCTTGTTATCTAGAGTTCACAGATAGAAGGGCTGAGCATAGAGTACCATGACAATGTCATAAGCCAAGACTGAACTCAAATGATGAGAACCTGAGGTTAGAAGCTTGACTCAAGTTGCACTGGATAGTTTGGGTTGGAATTGTCCTCAAGGAAGATCAATAGATCTGAATTTTTCTGAGGCTTTTGAATATAAAGCATGATCCTTCCATGAAGACTTTTATTAAGTTACAGGAACACCAGAGATTTTTCTACATTATTCTCTTTGCCATGTGGATACTTTACTTACAGATATCTCGGTTTATGTTCAGTCTTTTTATTTTTTACTGCTTTACTCTGAGTTTGGAATTTATTCCGTATAGATTTCTTTGTCCACAGGATTAAAATGCAGCCCAAAGCATGCCAACAGGCTTCCCTTAAGGAAGCAACAAGCACTGGCTGGAGACAGCCAATTTAGAATAGCATTAGACATTGGTAAGGCCTGAATGGAGAATGGAAGATTCGGAATTCTTACCAAAGGACAGAGGACGGAGGTGTCCGTTTTTCCTTTATTTTATTTTTACATCTGGTATCCTTAGGAACATCATCCTTTATGTTGACACCTTTCTCTCTTGTAATTTTCTTAGAGAATTTATCAGAGGAAAATATTAGATTAGTAGCTGAGCCCTTAGATTAATCACTCAGACAAACATTAATGCTTTGGGGTATTCTGGCAGACATTTTTTTTCCTCTGGAGAATTTCAGGTGTTGCTGAACCCTTGGCAGCACTTGTCACACATTAATGTGCATATTAGTCATAGGGTGGACATCATTAAAAAGCATACATTGATTCAGTAAGTAGAGTGTGATGTTCTACAGCTAAAGAGCTTGCAGCCAGTAGCAGAGCCTCTAGCCCACATACCACAGTGGGATCCAGGGCTTGTCTGGTTTTCTTCTGTCCCTGCAGATGGTCCTTATGTTTGCATTGTGTATGCATTCTGAACAAGTAATGTTTGAACGTGACATACACATGAGAATGACTGGTTCTCCAAATTTGTACATATTTAAAAACACTATCTTCAACTTGTCTATCAAGGAAATTAACTTACAAGGGAGCTGCTACACATCCTTCTATCTCATTTCATCATGACCTCACTGCTTAACCCTCAAGGGACACAGAAAATAGATGATTAACACTTATCTCCATTTTTCATATTCCTGAAAGGAAGCCTTCCCTATCTCTCCCTCTTCATCGCCCACACTCTTTGGATGCATGCCAGGTTAATGGAAAACACTTATCTTCTCTTCACTTCCTGTGTTTTTCTTCAGGACATGCATGTCATTAGCACAGATGAGAACCAAGTGTTTGCAGCAGTTCAAGAATGGAACCAGAATGACACCTACAACCTGTATATCTCAGACACTCGTGGAGTCTACTTCACGCTGGCCCTGGAGAACGTGCAGAGCAGCAGAGGCCCTGAAGGCAATGTTATGATTGACCTTTATGAGGTATGTCACCAAGCATCTGTAGTTCCGGAGGACAATAGCATCCGGAGTACCTGGTGAAGTGTCAGTCATTAAACTGTTCTTCTGCTGGTTCCTTGGCCAGTTTCACTCCACTTTAGAGAAGGAAAGACTCATAGAAAATTCTTATTGTTTAATTTGCAACCCATACAATTCTCTAGAATAATTTTCTAAAAATTGATTATGCTGGATAAGGGCAGCTCCAGGGAAATTGGATCGTAGGGTCTGGGGAAGAAACTGCCCAATTAAAACACTTGCATACAGTGGATCTGCATATCATATTGCAAAATATTTTTTGTGTCTAACCACTCAGTGGGCAGCACTCACTTATCTGTCTCTGCAGTGACATGGATGAGGATGTTTTGTTTGCTATGAGAAGGCATTCCTATTGTTCTTGAAGAGCTTCCCAAGTTGATAACCTCAGCTGGCTAGTAATCCACCTCATAATGACCCTCACGTGAGATAGTCTATGATCTTCCTCAGCTTGCTAGTGATCCACCTCTCTCTCAATGGCCAACAGTTGAAAAAATACTCACAAGATCATTTTTGTAAAATCCTAGAAAATTAAATTAACAAAAAGCACAATGAACCAGAGCTTACCCATCTTTCCTTGGGGCACTGTGGCTCTTTGTTTTTACAACAAGCAATGTTCAAAGTAAAATCATCTATGTTGGATCAGTCAGTTATAATGATAAACATCACTGAAGGTTTCATTATCCATTTTTGCTATGAACTTCTGTGGTACTACTATATATACAGAGTTTTCTACTCCTGTACAAATGCATGGATTAGGTATGGACTTATATGTTTTCAATAGAATATAGCATATTACCACATTTCTTTAGAAAACAGACAGTATCTTCACACATCTTCCTCCCAAGGCTCAGGAATCATCATTGGAGAGGGATCAGGAAGATTATAAATGCCAGAAGTAGTAGAGGATTGCAGTAAAATAGTGTTTTCTGGACACAACAGGATGGTGGTACATAGGAACTCAGAGTTGCTATTGACTGCATGCGCAAGACCTGCACAATATCAAGCCAGTGAAAATCCCAGTATTGGTTGGAAAGGGGGCTTCAGAATTTCCACCCCTAGAAAGGAGCTACTAGAAAACTATGACTGCTGGGGTATTAAGGAGAGTTAGTCTGTTCCAGGTTAAATGTACTAAGAGGTTAGTCGATATAAAGCAAGTTACTCTTGGGGACTGAATTTCGCCCTTTGGTCAGCACATGAGAGATTATTATTCATAAGATTCACATCAGCTGGCTAGTGACCCACCTCTCAATGGCCAGCACTTGAGAAAATATTTACAAGATCTTTTTGTAAATTCCTGGAAATTTAAATTAACAAAATTTGGTCAGTCTGGATGTATGATGATGGCTTAAGAATAAGTTAGAATGAGTTATTTAATAACGTATTCAGGGTTAGAGAAATGCAGTAATAGATCAATATTCCATCTGGAAAAACATCCGAAATGATTTAGAAATGTGCAAGCATAGAGACATTGACATTTGGGCAAGCTCAGGAATTCAAGGTTTTGTAAAACAAGAAGCATCTTTGTTATATCTGGTGATGAACCAGAAACTCAAGTCCAAATGGGCATCTTTTAAATGTAGCCTGTTTTCCCTTTCCTTCAGAAGTTTACAGTGGCCTTTTCCTAGCAGATAACCCTCTTTTGTGTGCATCAAACTGGATTAATAGCCTGTATACTCCTCAAATAAGTAATAAAATAAACTGTATGCCTAAGTCAGACATTGGCAGCCTAATATAGGATATCACTCTTGTGTATAACTTCAGAAAGTATACAGTCTATCTTTTCATCTTTATATGTTTTTTTAAATCCCACTTTTCATGTCATGTTTCAGATAGATATAGTATCCAATAGCTCAACCTCCAATTGAATATTTACTCTGGAAAGCATTTACATAGTTTAAAGATTTAGTGTCAAGAAAGTTCTAGATAAAGTTCGATTTATACTGTGACATTTTTAGCATCCAGGCTGTCTGAGTTTGAGTGCTGTTCGTACGGCTTCCTATTCCTGTTGGAATGTATTCCTAATACAAGGCCAATGCCTTCTGAGCCACACTTGTCTGTTTAGAACAGAGATGAACACCGTACCCAGTAGACTGCTCAGAGGATGAAGTCAGTTAATCATTGTTAACTACTATATCAGTGCCTGAAATACAATGTGTTTAACAAAGTCTAGAATCTGTAGCATGATCTTGCATTGTGCCTAGACAACACTTAACACTCTATTTTGGTTGGAATAAAGCCCACCTATATTTTTAAACATTCAACACATTCCCAACTCTGGGGGTTTCAGTTTCATCCCACACTGCACTTAGCAGTACCATATGACATCTTTTAACACTGTGTACTTGTCTTAATAAATATATATATATAAATAAATATAAAAAATATATAATATAATTATATAAATAAATAACATAAATATCATAAATAAATATAAACTTCAGCACTCTTTTCCTCATTTGCAAATGTCCCATGAACACTTAAACTTGAAATATGTTTTGTTGAAATGCACTGAATTCTCTTGCTTGGACCTAGTCTCATAATCGAAGCCTCACTGAGGGTCTAGACCATGTAAAATCAGTCACCGTGGTACCATAATCATACAGTTCTCTCCTTTGCCTCACAAATTTTTAAAACACATTTTCAGTTTTTCCTTTTTTCTCATTACCTTGTTCTCTTTGTTCAAATCAATTCAAAATGGGTTCTCTAGATAAATTTTATTTTCTGTTGGAAATGGAGACCATGTCCACTGATCCCTTGATGATGGAACAGGTAAATACGCTGAGCAGAAATGGCTTTTCAATGAGTTATTTGCAGCCGTTTTTTTTCACAAATGGCTTTGTGAATTCAAATGCTGCATCAGGTATGGGATGAGGAGAAACAGGGTGACTGCTGAGCACAACAAGCATTCCTTGTTAATCCTGCCTTTCCCTTAGTGTCTCTTGCTGTTGACTATCTGTAGGGAAACTGCTGGCTCACATTATCATCACTTTGAGCAGTGGTGTGACTGCATTATGTAAAGGTGTTCTGCATCCTGGGGCAGGGAGAGAAGTGCCTTTGTTTTATTAGCTTGACAGTTCAGAGCAACTTGAATTGAAATGGATGTGAGCAGAACAGCAGTGGCATATCTGCTGATTACCTAGATAGAAAGAATATTGGCAGACACGGGGCCTGGCACAAATGCTCCCTTAAATCGGATTGTTCTGGCTAGCAGGAAGCTGAAATTCATCCAGCATGAGTTTCCCCGTAGAATTGCAATGAATGATGAGTGCTCAGAGATAAGTGAAAAGCAAGAGAATCCATAAATGAATTAATAAGCAACAGAGATGAGCATTATATGAGGTGGAGGTGGGTGTGACAGAGATAGGCTATGTGGTGTGTGTGTGTGTGTGTGTGTGTGTGTGTGTGTGTGTGTGTGTTCACATTTCAGATGACCTAGAAGAGTGCCATTCATTTGTATGATTCTGCACATCAGTTACCTGCTATTCCTGCGTGTGTGTTATTTTGAATCCATTTTTGCAAATGCAAACTGTGCAGAGTATAAATGTAGAGGTGGAACTGTATGTCAAGCACACACACAGGTGGAGCTTTGTGGAAAACACAGAAAAAAGCTCATTTCCTATTTAAATCTATGACTTCTTTCACACACATGGCCACCTGGCTGCAAGAGCTGTCCCCTCAGCTCTGTAACCTTTTGTGTATATGTAATGAAGCACATAAGTGATGCAGACAAAATAGTACAGAGTACTAAGATTTAGTTGCTAAAATACCAGAATTTCCTCACAGTGTGAGTTATCTATCCATTTGGCATGTTCTCTATTCAAAGATGTAAAAAATGTGAGCCAGAAAATTTGGTTACAGACCAAACACCCAGAATTTGATTTCTTGATAAAATTTAGTGATGATAGCTAATATTGTAGGGTTTCATGTACAAAGCACTGTGTAAAGAACCTTCCAAAATTTCTCCATTTAACCCTTATATTAACTTTTAGGTGACTACAGCTACTTCACCTTGTTAAGTAAATAGAGGTGAAAGTTCACAGGCACTTTCACAAAGTTACAGAGCAAATTTAGGATTTAAATCTAAGCATATGTGAGTTTTCAATGTCAGTCTATTATATATCCCCTAAAAGAGCAATATCTCATATTTGATATTAGCTGTTCAATAGTGTCGAGATTGAAGGATAAGGTAAGTCTAAAGAAGTAGCCTTGGGCCAGGAGGTGGTGGCACATACCTTTAATCCCAGCACTTGAGAGGCAGAGGCAGGCAGATTTCTGAGTTCGAGGCCAGCGTGGTATACAGAGTGAGTTCCAGGACAGCCAGGGCTCTACAGAGAAACCCTGTCTCAAAATAAATAAATAAATAAATAAATAAATAAATAAATAAATAAATAAAATTAAACTAATAAAAGAAGTAGGCTTGGTCTTCCCAGATGTGGTAAAAACAAAAAACAGAAAGAAAGAAGAAAGTATGAAAAACATTCAGTGGAAAGGAAGTAATCAATAGTCAATTGCTGTAGACTTGTGTCTAGACTTTCAGAACCAAGTCCAAAGTTATATTTTAAGTTCAGACAATAGTCACATATATTCACTAACTTTGTCTTGTAGGAGGACATATATATGTGTGGAAATTATGGATCCAAATGTACTAAAATTCTATTATTCACAAAGAACACGAATGTTTCAAAGACCATGTGGGTTGGGTAACACACAATAACATGCTACACGGTGACAAGAACAGAAGAGATGTGATGGGTGTGTCCAGGAACTGTGATTTCTAGGATGTGTGGGATGAAAGGAACGCTGAGAGCTTTTGACCCATCCTTGGGAAGGGAAAATTAATTAATGATGATGAAGAGCACTTTGGCTTAAGGCAGAATGATGGCTCAGGGCAGCTGAGTGCAAAAGGCTGTGTCTGGGAGTGAAGCTGCCTGGCTGACACTTGGAGAATCGACAAACTGTGAGATATGGCATGCACCATGAAGGATACAAAGCAGGCAGGCTGTATCGTCTGCCCATGATATGCAGCTCTTGTTTAGAAGAGAAGGCCCAGCCATTGTCATGATGATAATGTTGTACCATGATTTCTTCAGAGAGTCTGTATCCTGAAAGCCAAGGTCAGGGGCAGAAAATACAAATACTGTCCAGTCCAGTCAGAGTCATTGCAGGATGTATTATAGGTTCCTGTCCTTCTAGGAGAATACTACTATATCAGGTAGTAAGGGAAAAAGCATGTAGGTGGGGGTGTAGCTCTGCAGGAGAGTATTTGAAGAGCATGCACAGAGTTCTAGGTCCAATCACCAGTAGCAAAGAAAAAAGAAATGAGGAGGAAGACCATGTAGACTTTTTAAAAATCAAGTGAGTTCTGTGATTATAGTGGCACAACCAACTCCTTCAGAACACACACCTATTCTCCCTGAGATACTCAGATGAAAATAACCCATCCTCATACACAACACAGTAATGGCCATGAAGGCCTTCTCTCTTATCACTGCTCTTTCATCTACTTTCTTCAAATCTGACACTTAGTATTTGTAATTTAAGTCTGAGAAGGTAGGACATGGTTTGCCCATCAGCATCAGAGGAAGAAATAAGCAAAGTACTCTAGCACAAGAGCCCTCCACTCTTGGTTGACCTTCACTTGGCATACATGGAAAATTGAGATAGGAGAGAGCTTGGTAGACGATAAACATGAAAAGGGGAGATGTCTGATGTCTTTGCTTTAAATCATGAAAGAAGTCCCCAGCATCTGGAATATTTCAAATCTCAAAGACCATTTGATAGATGAAGGGACAGGTGCTTAAAATATTCCAGTTATTAGATCTTCAGTGGTTAAAGAAATGAAGCGCATGTTCAGGAATTTACTGAATGGTTACAGAGTAAAGGCATCAAAAATCATAATTGATGGGTCTCTGTAAGCAGGATGTGCCAGTGAGATATTTCTTGCATAATACTCTAGACTCATAGAAAAGCTTGCATAAGCAAGACAACCACACAACTGTGTGGAGTTGGGCAGACTGATGAACAGTCCAGATCTGTGACTGAATGGCACCACACAGGTGACTTATGACATCTGAACATTTATTTATTCACCCACAAAGATGTGACAATTTTCAGTTTTGCAGAACACATGAAGTTGATTCATGTACTAAGGTTTACACAAAGCCTTCAAAGCCTTGCATTCCATGAGCACTCAATACAGTTAAGTAGATTTTTATTATATACTTTGTCTTATTTGATGTTTTTGGAGACAAGGTCACAGTCTTGACCCAGGCAAGGCTTGACTCAAGTCATGGCAGTCCCTTTTCCCATGCCTTCCAGAATGATTGTATCATCTAATGGATAACTCTTACTTCCTATTTTTAGTACAAACAAAATCAGGATCCCTTATACAAAGTGAACTGTACTGTGCATATTTTAAAGGAAGTTATACTTCATGATCATCTGTTTATATTAGCTTTATAGGTCATGGTAGCAGAGGTCATTGTAACTTCTAATAAAGAATTTGGTGGCTGCTAGAGAAGCCGTGGGCTTAGATAGTTCCACAAGACTGAGACCAAGACGTCGGTCCCTTGTGTATGAGGAGCATCGTGAAAGCACAGCAGGACTGGGGACAGTGCTGAGGGTGATGACAGTCTTCTCTACCTCTAGAAGATGTGTACTGAGAAGTCTCAGGAACAAACAGGGAGAGGTGCACTAGGAAATTGTCCCTGAGATCCCAGGGTGGCCGGCATGAACAAAGAGAATAAAGCAGGAGAAGGAACTCAGCACTTTAGGGCTCCCACCTAAGGGTGATCAGCAAATATGCTGTTCAGCTTGAAGTCTGAGCTGTAGTACTTCGCATTCAAAGTCTAATCAAAACAGTATCTGGACTTGTGATGTTAAATGGCAATAAATATCTTTGAATTACTTTGGAGCCTTGTGGAATAAAATTCCTTCATATGAGAAACAATGAAAGAAAAAAAAAATAGCTTTAAGCATAGTTACTATCCTCAGAGAAGGTTACTCTGAATTCAGTAGGGATGAAATTTTGCAGACCTTTTCTTGAAAGAAGATATGCCCCCAGTAGCAGGGTGCGTCATAGGAGAATATTTATTGGTAGTTCTGTGTCTTTTTGAAGCTGTAAATTCCACTGCATACTCTTTTCTGTTTCCCCTGCCAACCCTCCACTCCACTCCTTCCTAAGTGTACATGCAGTATGAGTACAGAGAAAGTAATGTGGCGGTGTAAACATCATCTGTCATTTCTAATAGCATACCATAAAATACACACACACATACACACACACACACACACACATGCATGCACACACACACACACACGATCTCACACACTCAAATAAATGCACATGGCACCTTCCAATTTCAATTCCAGACTCTATGCACTTACTCTACCTCATAATATGAATTGGTAGATAGTCCAATTAAGAGATAATGAGACCTTGCTTAAAAAATGATAGAATAGGAGGCCTCATTCACAGGATTACATTGAAAAGCACAGAAAAAAACATTTATTGTGCTCACAGTGAGCAGTTGACCATCTTTTCAGGCCAAGCTAAAGAAGCAAAACAATTAAAAGAAAAAAGTAACTCCTACAGATAAAGTGCCTTGGTTACAAGAGAAAAATAGCCCACCTTCTCCCAGCTTCTGCAGTTATTGTCACACATTTCTGTTTCTTTGTCATGTTTTTATTCTTCAAGATGAACCTGAAGGCCACACATTCAGAGATAAATAGCAAAGCCCAACTCTCTGCTCAAGTGGCATTTGATAATGCCAAGCAATCGGGGGCCAGCAAGTTCCCACTTCTACAAATCAAATGAACAAGCTCCTAAACCCATAGCCCTCTTCTCTGTGACTCTTGTCTAAGAAGGGGAGAAGGCAGGGAGGAAAGCAGAGGAGGAACAGACTGGAATAGAAAACATTGTTTGTTCATTTTGCACTTATTTTGGTATCTCTCCAGAGCACTGAATAACTACGTGATTTCTCATTTCTGGGTAGAGTCTTATTGAGAGAGAAGACCAGCAGCCTTTGTGAAAATTCTGATTTATGCAATTTTTTTCTTAAAGAACTGGCAGTGGGGTCCTATTTAAGTATGTAGCAGCCTAGTGAACATATGCAAAACTAATATTGGGTTTCCTGGGAAGCAGCCCTTCTGGAGCTGTTATTGTGAATAACTAAATATCATTGGTAATTAACATGAAGTTTGTGGGGAGTACATTGCTCCTGGAGTTTATGGCTTCCATATTTGTTGAGAAACAACAATGTATCAGAAATTGTTGTGGCTTCTGAAGAATGGGGCTTGTTTTCCTGAGTTGTTCAAAGTATTCCTCTCAACAACTCATTTGCACCATTTATTTGTTAAAAAATCATGTTATTTCAAAAGAGTCAGATTTGGCCCATTTCTAAATTATCCTAGATGCCAAATTCACAGGTAGAGACTAATGAGATCCACCTATGTCAAAAACAAAACTGGAGGTGTGACGACTGTGGGTCGAGATCCAGCCTCTTTAGAAATGAAAAATTCTGGGTTATGTCTGCTGAAAGAATTTTGGAAGTCAAATGTATTTAAATATGAAAGTCTATTCTCTGTTATTGTAAATGATTAAAATTTGTCAATAGCTGAGTTTCCTTATACAAAATCTTGGCATGAAAGGTATTACACAGGTTTGTGGCAAGCCTTTGAAGGTATATATGCAAAGAAATGAGCATAGTGCTTTGTATTAACAAAGTCAGGCAAAATGACAACTTTTTGTTTTCTGCTTAAAATTAATCATGCCAAAATATAAAGGGTCTAAGCTTAGTTAAATGTCTTCAAATATGCTTTTAAACACATTTGTTTATTCAATGTGTGTGTTCCAGCTAGCTACTAATGTAGTCTAAGTCTCCATTTTCTCATTTGGGATACTTGCTTATTGACAACTCTACTCCATGATGGTGATGGGCACTGAATGAGTGAATGTGAATATACATGGGATGTTATCGTTACCATTCGACCCATTTTTACAAAAAGATTTATTTATTTAATGTACATGAGCACACTGTCACTATCTTCAGACACTGCAGAATTAGGCATCAGATTCTATTATAGATGGTTGTGAACCACCACTTTGTTGCTGGGAATTGAACTCAGGATCTCTAGAAGAGCACTCAGTGTTCTTAACTGCTGAGCCATCTCTGTAGCCCCTATTCAACACATTTTGGACATTTCCCCTCATTGACATCCAGTTTTCCTGGGTTGTGGTCATTTCACACAGACTAAACTGTGTTTGGTAAACTCTAAAATTCTGAAGAAAAAATCTATAAGTGATGATCATTGGTGGCACAATTTTGATACCCTGCTAATTGTTAGTTTTGTCATGTAGAAAGAGGAAGCACGTTTTCAGTTTTTAGCAATTTATTTATTTATTATTTTTATTTTATGTGTATGGGTTTTTTACCTGCATGCATGTCTGTGTACCACATGTGTGCCTGGTACCCATGGAGTCCAGAAGAGGGTATCAGAACTCCTAGAAGTATACTTGCAGATGGTTGTAAGCTGCCATTCAGGTACCATGAGCCAAACCAGGGTCTTCCAGAAAAGTAACTGACACTCTCAATCACTGAGCCATCTGCCCAGCCCTGACAGCAACTGGTTTTGATAAGAGCAACAACACCATGAGACTGCAAAAGTAGCTTTTTGATGATAAGAAAACAATTACAATGAAATGGCTCAGCAGTGAAGAGCATTGGCTGCTCTTCAAAAGGTCCTGAGTTCAATTCCCTGTACCCACCTGATGGCATACAACAATCTATAATGGCATCTGATGCCATCTTCTTTCATGCCTGTGATATGAAACTAGAGCACTCATACACATAAAAAGAAAACAATTACTTTTTAATAATTTGGGATTTTTTCTTTTTCTTTTCTTTTCTTTTTTGATTTTTTTTTCTGAGACAGGGTTTCTCTGTATAACCCTGTTTTTTTTTCTTTAAATGCCTAGTAAATTTGGTGTATTAACATGTAGAACTCTTTATAATTTTTAAATGCAATAATAGTAATTATATCAGAGTCTTTCAACTGACTTTTTTCAGTTGACTGGGGCTGAAGATGCCTCAGTAATTTAGTTAGTCATTATAACCATGCACTCTGAAACTGTAAAGTCCTGGGTCACAATCCCAAGTCTGACATTGGCTTTGTGTCACTGATAGTATGATCTTGTATGTACCTGAGATATTTCTCATGTGTGAAATAGAATTAGCAACCATTTCACAAAAATAATATTACAAAAACTAAATGAGAGATAACATATTTAATATCCTGCCTGGAGCCCAGCACACCATATAAGTTGCCCCTATTTACTTATTGCTTGTCAAGTAACAGACTCAAAAGTTCTGGAGTTTCTCTCTGACGACTGATGGCTGCTGACAGTGTTCCACAAGCCTCCAGAAGTTCACAGTTCACATAAAGGACCATAGTTTTGGTTTTATATTTCATAGGCTTGACAAAAAATTCAGTGACATACATCCATCATTGTGTGATCATAACACGGTGATTCCACTGCATTTAGAATCCCCTATGCTCCACCACTTCACACCTCACTCTGAGTCACACCCTGGCAAGCGCTGACCTCTTTGTGGCTCATAGCTTTGTGTTCACACCTCGCTCTGAGTCACACCCTGGCAAGCGCTGACCTCTTTGTGGCTCATAGCTTTGAGTTCACACCTCTCTGAGTCACACCCTGGCAAGCGCTGACCTCTTTGTGGCTCATAGCTTTGAGTTTCCAGGATGTCACTCTGTTGCCTTCCCTCACTTAGAATCTGCTTGGGTCCCCCCCACCCCACACACCCCTGGCATCATGTTACGAATTAGTGATGCATTTTAATGTCAAATAATGTGCCAGTTTTTGTATGTGCCACTATTTATTTTACTTTCCTCCTCATAGTGGACATCTTGTCAGTTTCTCATGTTTGGAGATTGAATAAAGTTAATATGAACATATTCAGCAACAGCCAAAAAAATGATAAGCCTATATTGAACTTGTGTGTTATACACACATACAGCAGGGGGCACAAGAATATTGGTTTCTGTCAAGAACTGGCAAGGTAGATATAAGTGTTTATACTGAGCCTGTCTTTTCTCGAAGATAGGACTTAGACAATCTGTTGTTATTTTTAATATAAACAGATAGGCCCTTTCTCACGTTGATGTATTTTTCAGCCATGTCAATTTTTCCCAGGTAGCAGGGATAAAGGGGATGTTCTTGGCTAACAAGAAGATTGACAACCAAGTGAAGACTTTCATCACTTACAACAAAGGCAGAGACTGGCGTTTGCTGCAGGCTCCAGATGCAGATCTAAGGGGAGACCCTGTGCACTGTTTGCTGGTGAGTCCTGTATTCACAGTCCCCCACACCATGAATGGGTGAAGTCATGGCCAACAGGACACTGAATATAGTCTGGGGACTCCTGTACGCAGAAGCTGAAGGAAAAGAAAGTTAGTGCTATCATGTGTGACAGTCAGAGTGAGGAGACAGGAATGGGTCCCAGATCCTTGCACCAGTCAGAGTGAGGAGGTAGGAACAGGTCCCAGATCCTTGCACCAGTCAGAGTGAGGAGGCAGGAACAGGTCCCAGATCCTTGCACCTTTATAAGCTTCTTGGTTGTAGTCTGAATTGGTTCTGTTTCTTTGGTGTTTGGGGTGGTGGTGGTGATGGTGGTGATGGGCTTTTCTGCTTTGTTTTTGTGCCAAATTGTGCTCTCTTCCTCTGAGCTGTACCTTTAGCCCACCTCCCCCACCTCAGCTTCGTATGAGTCCCTGCAGTTTGAGGGAAATAGGATGGCTTCCCTCTCTGGCAAGGCTCTAGTGAGCTTTCTTACTTCTAGTGAGTTCATGATAAATCACTGCTCACAGAGCAAATGGTGCACACATTTATCTCTAGACCTGGTGATCTTAATGCAGGGTTTCATCCCATTTCAAAAGAAGTTTATGATTCAACAAAAAACATTAAAAATCATTGATTTAAGCATCCATTTGCTTTCTCTATATATTACATTCAACTTACTTGTTTTCATCTATAATGCTTGGGCTAGAAAAAAAATGTGACCATTAGGGAAACAGCAGCCCAGCACTCATTTCACTGAGCAGTGCTTTATTGGAACACAGTAACCCTCAAAAGGTTACTCATTATCCATAGCGAAAGATGAAACTGACAAATAAAGTATGTTGCTAATCCTGTTACATTCTTAAAAACAGCCCAAAAGTCATTTTTAGGATAACATAAAGGAGCCATGAATGTGGAAAAGATCACTTGGTTTTACAGTAGGAAAGTCTTGAGATGTGAATATGTGTATATTGGTGTCTATCTATATCTATCCCATCTCTGTGTGCATCTATTATTGATGTTACTCTTCACAACTCTGTCTTTGATGTTATCTTCGCTCTGCTTCATTCTATGGCACAATGCTGGGCAATCATTTCTCAGGTTTATCACATAGCAGTAGGCGGGTCACCATCTTTCTTGAAAGGATGCCAGCAGCTATGGCTTGACCTTATTACTTGTAGACGATATTTAAGTTGTCACAGTGCATCAGGGAAGCAGTCTTAAATTTCAAGTCCTACTTAGACTCCATTTTTATTACTGGCACCTTACAGGGAGAAAAATAGCCAGGGGTGATAGAGAGGTCAGAGAGCCAGTGATAGACTAAATAAATGTAGCAGTGATTCATTGAATACCTATATTAGTCAAGGTATGGATCAATGCCATTGGAACAGGTCAACTTTCTACCCAATTATTCCAGGTTATGGAACTAAAATGTTCAAAGATAGCAGCACTTTAATAACTTCTTTCACACCTACCACATAACTTGAAGATGAATGCTTATGAGAAAGACTGTGAACCACTTCCTAAACAGGCTTGTAGCATCTTGCTGAGTCTACTGAAAGTGGTTCTTCTTAGCAAAGGACTGAGCAAGGCACTCTATGTCCTAACCACAACCCAGAATCATGATGATGTATTATTACATCTCCAGAATAGAGCTACAGTACAGACTCCCTTCCCTATCAGTACTGCTATGGTCTAATCCAAGCAGTAATCATGTTCTCCTTGGTCCTCAGTGATAGGCTCCTCGTGGCCACACCTTCCCACCATTTCTACGTGGCAATCCATTTTTTTCACAGAGTAGCCTATATTTTAAAAACCATATTTATTGAGGTAAAATGCACATAAACAGCATCAGAGAACTTTGAGAAATGTTTATGCTACGTAATTTCCATCACCCTCAAAATTTCCTTTGTGTTCTTCTGCAGCACAAAGCACACTTCTGGAACCTAGATGAATATTATAAATTTTCCACATATTGTATACTAGATTCCTTTCTTTTTTGTTTTTGTTTTTTGTTTGTTTGTTTGTTTTTTGAGACAGGGTTTCTCTGTATAGCCCTGGCTGTCCTGGAACTCACTCTGTAGACCAGGCTTGCCTTGAACTCAGAAATCCACCTGCCTCTGCCTCCCAAGTGCTGGGATTAAAGGCATGTGCCACCACTGCCCATAGATTTCTTATTTCTCCATTTTTATTGTATGGTAGTACAGTAGTCAAATCATCCCACTTTAATCACTCGGGCATCAGCAGCGGTGGCACATTCCTCACTTCCCACCCAGTGTTCAGGTTTCCTGAGTGAAAGATACACACACACACACACACACACACACACACACACACACACACACACACAGCCTTCTATGTTAATATGCCTTAAACAGCTCAATGGCTGGACCATTCCAAACCTCCACACTCCCTTCTCTGATATTGTTGAATTATTACTTACTAAAATCTATATCTCATCCTGGCTGCCCCATTCCCAAGCCTGCAACCCTCCTGGGCCACAATCCCCAACTCTTACATATTAGCTGTTTCTCTGTCCTACACT
Organism: Mastomys coucha; assembly: GCF_008632895.1. Lineage (NCBI taxonomy): Eukaryota > Metazoa > Chordata > Mammalia > Rodentia > Muridae > Mastomys > Mastomys coucha. Next base: position 181,483,065 of record NW_022196904.1, on the reverse strand, counting down.
CTTCAGTCCTGGTCTTTGTCTTTTCCCAGCATGGTGATTCAAAATCCTCCTTCCTTTTGGTCCCCTTGTCCTCAAATCCTAAAGTCCTGTCTCTGTCGTCCTGCCCAACCATTAGCTGCTGGCAACTTTATTTACCAATCAGAACCAACTGGGGGCAGGGACCCTCAGCATCTTGCATGTGGATTCTTGTGCAATTTGGGGAACCCAATTCACATAATACAAGCATTAGACCAAAGCCACAACAAAATGGTGTCATATAAAAGTTTAAATATGCATCAGTTACTTAAGCTTTCTGATGGTTTTCTAGTTCAAGTACAGTAAATCAAACACTTTATAATAACTTGGATGGTCCCCTGTGAGCTGTCTTGTGTCTCTTCCTTTTTAAACTCTGCCATTATCATACATCCTTTCTTATCCACAAAACAATGAGGAGAATAGAGAGTACACTTATTTCCACATTGTAAACTTACTGTGTTCATGTATGTCTTGCAGTAGGGTTTCTATTATTTCTTTTTCAATTTCCCATTTTCGAAACATGTTTTCTTTGCATTCAGGTCCTTGCTTCTTAGGTGGCTTTCATGAGTGTCTGGTAATGCAAAAATCTCTTTATCCTATCCTTTTCCTTTATAATTCTTACTATCCAAAATGAGCACATTTATATTGTCTAAGTCAGGGTTTCTATTCTTGCACACACATCATGACCAAGAAACAAGTTGGGGAGGAAAGGGTTTATTCAGCTTACTTCCACATTGCTGTTTAT
>NW_022196904.1:181433513-181481503 GCF_008632895.1 Mastomys coucha | reverse complement strand
AGAGAGAGAGAGAGAGAGAGAGAGAGACCTAAGGCTTGGGGGGTACTGGCAGAGAGGAGATAAAAAGTGGGTTTAGATTGTGAAAACTTGGTGTGTGAGGCATCACTGAAGCCGAGCCCAGTGATTAGAAGAGTGATTTTCCAGTGGGGCTGTTACAAACGTGGAACATGTCCCAAATTACAACCCCAAATGGAATGTCCCTGGCAAAATGTATTCTCTAGAATAAGACATGCAGAGTAATTCGGGGCTGTATTTTTAGGACTTTCAGACTGATTGCCTAGAGGCTCAGCTGGGATTTCTTTTTTCTGAAGACTTCACTGTACAATTAGATAGGGTATTGCAGGTCATAGTCCATTTTTCTTCAAAGCCTCAGAACTGGGCTCCCAAAAGGCAATATGTGAGCACACCTGAGCCTGTGACAAATACTTGGGCCTCTGAGGAAAGAGCACAGTGCTTTGTGGAGAAAGAACCTGACTTCTTTATGGATTCATTTAACTATTTTTTTTTAAACTGAAGCTGAGCAGAGAGCTGTTGCAAAAGAGTCTTGTCTGTGGATTCGACGAGTCTACATATTGTGCTGTATTGAAGAGGGACTGAATACACCATGATCATCTTTGAGGACTTCTTTTTCTTTTGTAATTCAATCTTCCTTAAACAGCTAGTGGGTTTATATCAAGTCATGTATATGTGAAAAAATATTAGAGAGTTCTATTTGGGGATGTAGTAGCTGTCTTGTGTCTTGTGCCTGGTGAAAGCTCTGACTTGTGTTAGGAGTATACCACTCATATCAGTAGCCATTGGATTGAGTGACCATGAGGACAAAATGTAAAGTCTGTTGTTATAGAGGATGGAGAGGAAAAAGTAGACTTTGAGAATGATGTATACTAAATCAGACCTAATGGTTTGTTAAGTTTATGTATTTATTGGAGGAATTGTATCAAGTGACTTGACCATTGTACTTGAAACACAGAAGACAATTAATGGATCACTGAGAAACACTGTGCTTAGTATAGTAAGCCAAGACCATAAGATAAATCCTGTTTGTTGTTACGTACCTGTGAAGTGTAAGTAGTGGTATTCTTCAGAGTTAAAGAGAAAATGTCCTTTACCAGCCACTGGGAGTTCTAGAAAGGGGAACATGTCAGTGAAAAGATGCTTAAACAGAGACCACAACTGATGCTTGTTTCAGAAAGCCAAACAAACAAACAAAAAAGACAAACAAATGGATTGGAAGGTACAGTGTTTCAGTTAGGATTAAATAATAAATATCCAAGATGAAGAAACAATGAATTGATTTAGTCTAGCTGTGCATTTATGGAACACTTATCCTGATCAAAATGGTTTTATTGTATAAAAGAAAAGACAACAGGGAAGACAAGACAGGCCATTTGATCAGAGATGATGGGCTTCAGGATTTGAATGAGACTCAGCTCTGGCCTTTCTTCCCATTGTATGGTCTTTCAAGCACATCGGATGCTTTCTAACTCATGTTCAGTAAGTCAGCAGCCAGGACCCTGTTGGCATCAGTGTGTATTCTCATATTTCCCTTGTATGGAAAGAAGGGAATGGATATTAGGAAGTACCCTTTCAACATGCCATGCTGTGTTTATTCTGTCGGAGATGTTCCTAGAAAAATCAATGCAGCAACTGCAGCCATGAGCATAAGGTAGGTGTTCTACATCTATTTCTCAATAAGCAAAATAAAGACAGGAAGGCAAGAAGAAAGGCATACTAAGTGCCCCTTTCTGGTCAAAATAATGAGAACAGCAGCCTAATTCCATTTCCTCCACAAAGTCAGAACAGTGTGATGGTCCTCACAATAATCCTTATATTAGCTTGTCATGGCATAACTTTGGACATAGCAAAATATGTTAAACATAGCAGATACAACAATGTTAAAGAGCAATCATTGCTTTTGGTTTTCTTGAGACATTGGTGTCTGCTATATAAACTCTTTTATAAATAAAATTGAAGAAACTGAAAAAAAAATGACAGAAAATTCTCCAAGTACCAGCTGGGGGCAATCCAGTACTACGAATGTGAGAGGAGAAAAATCACTGAGAAGATCATTTGTAAACCATGCTGCAGCATGAACTGGGGCCTTTCCTTCTCAAATTAATGTCTTGGCCTTCTGAACACCAGGGCCAAAGAGCAGTTCCGAGAGAGATGGTTGAAAATGCTCTCGTCTCTCTGTTCTCATGTGTTTCCATACCAAATGATCATTGCTTCAGAGGCCAAGTGAGCTTCACAGTCTTCTAACTGCTGTAAACAGCTGTCTCAAGATGTGACTGGATACACCCCTGTATAGGCACGTAGTGCTTTGTTAAGTGGTCTACGTGGCCTTCCATAACGTTTCTGTCTAGGGGTAATGCCCAGGCTGTAGGGCTTCCTTTAACTCTAAAGTTGATGGCATCCATGGACTCAGGTTCATGGCCTTCTCTTGTTCTCAATAACAGCATAACACAAGAAAAAAAATCACCCATGCTGTTATAACCCATTATCATCCTTTAAAACTTATATGCAAGATTCCACAGGAGATGCAATGTAGAACTTGATATGTTCTCATTTTTAGGTTGTCTGCGTGAGATAAAATTGTACTATATTTGAAATAGAACATTGAGGATTACTCATAGTAAAATAAATGTTGGTAGGTCAGACAAGTGGAGGTCTATATACACAACAGGAGCCAGGGAACCTCCCAAGGCTAGGTGTCCAACAGCAGTACCCTCGGTTCTATTTGGCACTTCCTGTCCTCTTCTTGATGGGTATAAAGGAGTTTGGCTGTGTTTGGCTGTGACGCTTTCTCTTCCAGAGGCTGACCTTTCTTTTTTAGAAGGTTATGAAGATGAAACTTCCTTTTAAAGTTTTACGTGAAAGTGACATGCAAAGCCAGAAAGGTGTTGCTCTGTGAGGGCTTTATTTTCACTGTTTCAGTCAATTACTGTATTGTGATCAGTGATTTTATTTCATAGTGTCTAGCTGCTTTCATTCCTCTGTTTCATTTTTACTGTATCATTTACTCCATTCTCTATAAATTTAATCATTGCATTTCTGAGGCTTTCTGAATTTTTACTGCCTCAGACGTACAGAGCACTCTAAAAATAATATCTGAGATACACTGTTGATTCCCAAAACTCAACTCAATAAGATTAGGTGATAATCTTTCTGAGAGATAGAAAGAGTGAGCATTCAAATGCAAGCTTTTGCTTTTGACAGTTCAGTACATGGACTACTTTAAACAAAATTCATGTATGAAATACTATTCATTTCTATGAATAGAAATATGGAAACTATGGATAACTGTTGCTATCTTAATCAGAGAATTTGGTCAAGGCCTCTAAGCATAAATAAACAAATTGCTAAAATTTTCATGTTAAGCTTAAAATTTTCATGTTAAGGTGGCACATACCTTTTATCCCAGCCCTTGAGAGGCAGAGGCAGGCAGATCTCTGAATTCAAGGCCAGCCTGTTCTACTGAGTGAGTTCCATGACAGCCAGGGTAATACAGAAAGACCCTGTATAACAGGGCTGTACACAAAGACCACAAACCAAAACAATCAAAACAAAACAAAACAAAAACAAAACCCCCGACTACCACTGTAATGTGTAATTTTAAAAATTCACATTTGGATTGGCTAGGATCTGGGACCAGCAGCTGCCCCGCTCAGCTCTCACACTAGCTCTCCCTGGGTCTCTTGCTTTTTGCTTGCCCCACAAATGGCTATCTGGTCCTGGCTTCTGCAGCAGGGTTGCTAAGCCCACATTTCATAGGCCATCCACTCCTGTGGCTGGTCTATAGAACACCAATGTCCACCCCAGTCTCACTCAGTTTCCTTTAGCCCCATGAAAGGAAGACACTAGAGACTACTATATTTATACCAACTAGATTTCTATCAGTAAATCTCTAACCCCAATATGCCTGTACAAAGAACACACAACTTAGTTATAATATTTATAAGCTGCACACCTAGATTGGACAGATATACCAGTACATTAGTCTATTCTCCAGCTATGAGGTCCCTACCTACTTGCAGCTCCTCCAGGCCACGTGGGTCTGCTCCATCTTTCACCAACTCATCTTCCATTTTCTTCTCTCTGTTGCCACCTCCCACATTCCACCTACCCCTCCCGCATCTTGTTGTCCTCTTCTTCCTTCCTCTCATTCCTTCTCTGAAACTTCCAGCCCAATCTTTCCCTTCCATTGCCTAATCACAGGCTCCAGCCTTTATTTGACCAGTTAAATTAGGGAGCAGGTTCACATGAAAGTGATCTGCTCCTCATTGGGGGCAGGATTATCATCAAAATACAAACAGCACCAAGGCAATCCACAACACACCACTACCACCACCAACAACAAACAAAAATGCAATTTAAAGTAAATTTCATTACTACTGAGTTCTGTCTATAAATATTATTTTTGTACAGAATAAAACCAAAAGCTGGGCCATGGTGGCGCATGCCTTTAATCCCAGCACTTGGGATGCAGAGGCAGGCAGATTTCTGAGTTCGAGGCCAGCCTGGTCTACAGAGTGAGTTCCAGGACAGCCAGAGCTACACAGAGAAACCCTGTCTCGAAAAACAAAACAAAACAAAACAAAAAAAGAGATAAGAGAAGGAATAAATATGAAAGTGTGTTGTGTGCTTTTATGAAAATGTCAATGATGCAACTCATTGGTTTGTATAATTAATATACATTCAAAAAGGTAAGAGAACCTTGAGCCTACACTGTATCAGTTATTTGCAGATATTTGGACAGTTTCACATGCTATGCAGAATTTTTTATGTTGAGATCACGTTCTGAGGTATGATTGAAAGAGCTGCCAACTGATCTCTTTCACGTCCCCCCAGGTCAACTCATCCAGTTTCATAACTTTTTGTCCCATTGTTCTTTTAGTTTTACCTGTTTAAGTACTGTGATTCTAAATCCAGCCCTTCTTTTTTGTTGTTATTGATATTATTCATATCCCAAATGTCCTCTCAAATATCTTTTCATATCTTATAAATACATAATCTACTCATCTCTGCTTCAGGTTATACTTTATTTTTTTAGAAGCCAATCCTAATTCCAATGTGGTCCATGTCTCTTCAACCATCAATAGTTTTATGTTTTGTTTCTATCCTTATGAGCATTCGAGCACTTTCTTTACTTAGTAATCAATAGAAACATCTAATGTCCTTTTTGAAAACTTGATAATGGCAGAATTACAAATTTTGGTAGATAATTGCTTTATGAGTTCTACCTAGTATTTTAAAATTGTTACAATATTTAACATACTAAATATAATTTAGGTAAATTAGCAGTGTAATTAGAGGTATTTACTTTTTCACCAACCCAAAAGCTGTCATATGCATGGTTGACATTAGACAGTTGTGACAGTAATAATGATGGGTTGATGGATGAGGGGCTCAGTGGGAGCAAGAAGATGTTTATAGACAGAAGACAGAATGGATAGATAAGTGATGGTTAGACTGGCAGATTAGATGATCTGAATTTCAGCCTTTTGGTGTGTGTGTGTGTGTGTGTGTGTGTATTTTCATTTTTCTTTAAGAAAATATTGAGACAGAGTCTTTCTAGGCATCCTTAGAACTTAGTGTACAAAGTTGATCTGATTTTGTAGGCAATATAGAGCTTTAAATGGTCATTTTGATTTTGTGTACATATGACATTGCATTCTGTTCTTCCTAGCCCTACTGTTCACTACACCTTCATCTGAAGGTTTCTGAGAATCCCTACACTTCTGGGATTATTGCCAGCAGAGACACAGCCCCAAGTATTATAGTTGCATCAGGTAAGTAGAGTGTATGCTTTGCTTGCTATTGTACATGTGTTTATTTTAAGATTCTAGACATCTGTGTTTGGAATTTAATGAGCATGCTAAAAATATATTGAAAGCCATGTAAACCATTGACCCTGAAGTGAATCTACTTAAAATCTCTGCTTAGGCAGAAAGTTTGCAGTTGAGATTCATCTCAGGCAATGCAGTTGCTGATGTTCTTCATTCTTGGCTTTTTCAGAAAATTCCTCCCACTAATGGCATGTACTCTTTCTAGGGAACATAGGCTCTGAGTTGTCAGACAGTGACATCAGCATGTTTGTATCTTCTGATGCAGGGAATACTTGGAGGCAGGTAAGAAAATACCATGAATCTAGGTTGCACCACTCAAGTTTAATGGTATTATTGTCTAAACCTAAAGCAAGCATCTTACATAAATCCCGACATGAATAATGTGATTCTTCTTCTCTCTGTCATGCAAGTTTGAAATGAACCAAGCCAAGTTTATGCAGGTTCATAGTTTTATCCTATGATAGATATTTCCATGTTAAGAGTCCATACACAAACATATCTACAGTCAAGTTGTAAGGGATTTTGATGTAAACAAAAGTGGAAACACTGAGTCTATCATAGCAAAAACTTGGATCCTGCATGGTAGATTGTACACTTGGATCCTGCATGGTAGATTGTACATATAAACTTTCCTTGCTTTGAAGAGAAACAAAAATAACCATTACCCAGGTGGTGTTCTGAGATGTTTAAATATCATGTGTAAACGACAGAATCATAACTATCAGAATGCATATGTTCAATGAATACAAATGGAGTCACTTCACACCAATGTACTTAGCTTAACTGCTTCCTGACTTTCTTCTGAATGAAAATTAGATTTCGACAGCTTATAAAACAGGCATTTAATGAGGTTTAGCTATCATAACAAGGTATAAGCCTAATGTATGACTGTTACACTTCAATAAATATGTTTTAATAAGCCTCAGGTGCTTAATTATCATACAATAGCTAGCAATGTAAATTGAAATCTAATGCACAGATGATCATACTTAACAATGAGCTCACTTTGCTTAAAAGGAGAGCTTACTTTGCTCACAGGAGAGGTGGGCATGATAAGTTAGTGTTCTTTCTTTAACTTTAAACCTTTTTTTGGCAGACAAATATTGATTTTAGTTTTGGTAATTCATTTAAACATCATTTCAGCAAACGTAGGGGAATGTAATGATGTGCTAATAATTTCTGTGCATACATGGTTTTCAGACAACCATATTGAAATGTGTCCTTATAAATGCACATTTATAATTTATATAACTATTTCTCAAAACAGCAGTTATTCTAAGCAAAATGCAAACAAAACTCCCTGTCTCATATGTTTAATGGTATTTGTATATTCTAACAAAAGATGACAGAGAAGAAATTTGGGGTGGGGGGTGAAGGACAATGGACAATAATAAGGAAACATCTGAAGAATAATGCCAAGATGCCATATTCTTTTCTCTGACCAAGGCATAAAACTCTCTCCTACTATAGGCTGGGGTCATAATAATTAGTGAGGCTGGAGAGTCACTGAGTTGTTAAGCTGCCTTCTGCATCTCTGAAAGGCCCAAGATTGGTTCTTTGCACCCATATCCAGAAACTCATGACCACCTGTAATTCCAGCTTCAAGAAGTTCAATGCCCTCTTCTAACCTCCTGCATAACACACACACACACACACACACACACACACACACACAAAATAATCAAGTAAGAGAAATTATGTCCATAGCATAACTTATGATGAGTTCATTGTAACATTTTAAGTGAGAACAGAATTCATCTTATATAGAAAAACTTGAAGACACTTTTCAAAATATATCTATTTGACATTAAATTCTTTTTCCACATCTTATGAAAGACTCAATATGATACATGTAATCAAAGTTGACAATTCTATTTTGATTAGAATTGTTTGTCACTTTGAAGAACATCTATGAATCAAAGGAGAAAACATTTCTTTTATCAACTGTAGGAATTTAGAGATAATTAGGAATTATATCTGCACAAGGCAGTGTAGTGCAGTGAGCCCCACTTTCACCAATGCTATGTGTGCAGCTGCAGTCTATGAATCTTAGTATTTGGATGAGAGTATTATACTCAACTGTCCTTCAAGTTTCCTCCCATCTAGACTCCCTTATAGCTTCGCGGTATTTTTACATAATCTTCAGAGATAGCAATTGATAACTACTGCCACAGAGATAAGAGAATACAAAGATGAATGTATATTGTTGATTCTAACGATTTATTTTGTAGAATGATAAAGTTCTGTCATATAGTATTAATGGTAGATGTAGCCCATGCTGAAAAACATTGTTTTATTCCTTACATTTTCTCAAAGATTTGGGGAAACCTGTTTCTATGAGAGGTATTTTAATCTTCTTATGTAGACTGATGCTGTGTACCTTGTACACCAAGTACAGATGTGATGTCTGCCTGTGTATTCTTCTTTTCCTCATCCAGATATTTGAGGAAGAGCACAGCATTTTGTACCTTGATCAAGGTGGAGTCCTGGTTGCTATGAAACACACATCTCTCCCAATTCGACACCTTTGGTAAGGACACTTCCACTTTAGGAAAAAATGCATATGGTCGTTTACGTTTATCAGAACCAGTCTCTACATCAAATGTCTTTGTTGAAATAAGACTGTGACCTGTTTTTGAAAAAGGGAAGTCAAGGACAAACCAGAAGATGGGTGTGTGGGTGTGTGTTTCCGCTCCTAACAGAACAACGGCGTTACGGTTGCTAAGTGTGTTTCCGCTCCTAACAGAACAACTGCGTTACGGTTGCTAAGTGTGTTTCCGCTCCTAACAGAACAACGGCGTTACGGTTGCTAAGTGTGTTTCCGCTCCTAACAGAACAACGGCGTTACGGTTGCTAAGTGTGTTTCTGCTCCTAACAGAACAACGGCATTACGGTTGCTAAGTGTGTTTCCGCTCCTAACAGAACAACGGCATTACGGTTGCTAAGTGTGTTTCTGCTCCTAACAGAACAACGGCGTTACGGTTGCTAAGTGTGATGATACCTGTAGCATTTCATTAGTATCGCAGCACCATCACTGGAGAGCCATGTACAGACTCTACAGAATCTCTGAGTAGCAACAGCCCTGGCAATCATTCATCCCAAACAACGTTGCATAAAGCTTAATATCTACATGGCTTTGAGTATCCACGCGAGACTCGCGGTTCATGGCTATCCTGCTCCTATTCCTTTTCCCCTGTGTGGCTTTGTTGGCTCCCTTTAGTGAGATGATATCCTATAAATCTGAGCCTTGTACTGAGGTACGTGCAAGGCCTAATATCTACAGCATTTTCCAACAGACTTCTTACTCCATATTTAGAAGTAGTCCTCTGCATATTGACCTAGTGCAAAGTTTAAGACCTGATTTTCCTTCCACCTTTAATTATATTAATGACCTCAGGAGAAAACTGGAAAAGATGAACAAAGGTGGATCTTGAGGAAAAGTATGTACAGAGAAAGACAGAGTGAAGCACACGCCCCTGTTTAGCTGTCTCAGTAGGTACCCAGGCTGCCCCAAACACCACGAACAAGGTAATTCATGAACGACAGAAATGTATTTCACAGATTTGGGAGCTAGAAGCACAAGATAAAAGTGCTTGCCAAGTCCATGTCTGCTGAGGAGCCTCTTTCTGATTCCGAAATGGTGCCTTGCTGCTGTGTTTCCACAGGGTAAAAAGGACAGGCAGTCCAAGGCCTTTTCTGTAAGACACAGGTCCACTCCTGGGGACTCGACCCCTTTGATCTCACTTCTTCCTAAGCATCCATTTCCTAATACCATTAGTTATTTAACTGTTAACATGTGGATCTTGAAGAGAACACTGGTATTTATTGTAGACTTCTTGTGCCCCCAGCAGTCTATTCTCCCATTCAGTGAGGTCAAGCAGGATTCATGTAATGTAAGTGGGACTTGTTTATAAGTTGATCACTTAGAGATGGATTAGTTAAATTTTATCCAACCTGTAAGGCTATCTATGCCCAGTACTCTCAATAAGATATTGCAGATTTGGACAAAATCCCATGAAGTGTAAGAACTTAAAATGATTTAAATTATTTTCTGCCATGAGATTATTCCTAATTCACATGGCTCTCCCTTACTTTTGCCTCAACATATCTGGTCATTGATTATTAAGTATCCCTATTCATGACTGTTGATATAACCAAGAATACTTATTTGTAATGAAGTCTTACTCTGTTATTATTTTCTCACTGGTAACTAACATCTCTCCTTATCCAGAGATATTGCCTTTTCTTTTTGAAATGTAATGAGTGTTCAATTGTTCTGACACTAGGTTGAGTTTTGACGAAGGGAGATCTTGGAGCAAATACAGCTTTACATCCATTCCACTTTTTGTGGATGGGGTTCTGGGGGAGCCTGGAGAAGAGACACTAATCATGACGTAAGTGGTGTGGGGTGATTCCTTCTTGCTAAGGCATAGCAAACATGAAGAGGCCTTTGGCAGCCGAGCCTGCTGGATCCGTTACTATTAGCCTGGAAGTTGTTAGCGATGTTAGCACATCCTAATTCAAGAACCTCTAGCAAAGACAAAGAATGGGAACCATTTTTGAGGACCCAGGCTGAGGCATGGTAGGAAAAGGGCTGTGATCTTAGTTTAGAACTGTCTTAATAGAAGATAAATCTATCTACATATATAAAAGGTAGTGATAACATACAAATTGGATATGTAGAAAAGTCTAGACTTTTAAGACCATGGCATTTCGTTTTCCTCTGGCTCTTTGCCTTACAAACAGTGATGCATGTAAAAGCAACCATGAGAGGAAGTGGCTTTGCAAAACTGAATTGACACACACTCTTGTCTGAAAAGGCAATGATCATGAATTCATGAGAGACTTGATTAACATCTCAACTGACCATGGGTTTCACAACTTGGACTGGGAGTTTGCAATATGAAACTGTGATAGTCACTTCTCTTAGTAGATTGGCCATGGAAAACATGGGAGGATAATTCCATAGCAGTTGATCCAGAAACCCATAAAAATTTTAAAATCAAAGTGAACAGTTGTCACACATTTCAGCCTTCTCACTTAACACTGAGAAAAAAAAAAAAAACAGAAAAATCGATTACGCCCAGTAGACACACTTTTCCACTTTGTAAAAGGCAAGCACACCTAGAATAGAAGCTTACTATGTAGCTTGCATTTACTTAACTTTATATTTTCAAAATACTGTTTCACTCACAGAAAGGTGATCTGAAAGGCTCTTTTGTAGCCTCTCTTCATATTTACATCTAGTGATTAAATTCTACCTAAATGCATGAATCTGTACTAGAGCAGAAGTCATAGGTAAGAGCAGTTGTAATTACTTGGTTCTATGGTCCACTTTCTGTAGGCCCTGATGAGAAGATAAAGAATATGTAAGCCATGGGACCAAATATATTAACAAAAGAATCTAGAAGTTTGTGTTGGACCACGGAGGATAAAAATCTTTATGGTTATTTCTGAAACCATTCCTGTTAATTTGAATCAAATATTCTGGGATTTGGCTTTCTCAATTGCTAGTGAGATGACTTTATTATTTTGTGTTGGAAAACAAACAAACAAAAAAAAACAAAAAAGTCTTTAAGCCTCAGTTTATCCATCTGCAAAGTGCAGTGAGTGCAAGCATTCTCTTCCTAAACGTGCTCGACAGTTGGCAGAAGTGATCCGTGTGATGAGGCTAGCAGCCTACAATCTTCACAGCAGACAATCCGATGCAAGCTGTTGTTAATACCGTTGCTGACTTTATGGTTGTGACTATGTCTACCCCTGTAAACCCTGCAGCGTGTTTGGACACTTCAGTCACCGTTCCGAATGGCAGCTGGTCAAAGTGGACTACAAGTCCATTTTCGACAGGCGCTGCGCTGAAGAAGACTACAGACCCTGGCAGTTACATAGCCAGGTAAGCCTTAGAGAAATGACTCTAAACCCTGGGATGAAGGCAGAGGTATTACAGAACAGTGACTACTCCTTACGGCTTAAAAACTGGAGTTCTCGAGTCCACAGTACAGTGTCCATTTAATTCCTCCACGTTTGATGTCTCACAGTATAAGCAAACACAACAGTTATATTCTGCTGTGAGGTTACTTCTCTTTCTTTCTCTCTCTCTCTCTCTCTCTCTTTTAATGCTAGGATATAACAAGATAAAAATTCAAATGCGGTTAGATTTACACCTCAAAATGAAATACCAGCTCAGCACTGAGAAGCAAACATCATTTGTCTGAGTGTGGCATAGAGCTGCCTGATAAAGGCCGAGTGAGGGACAGTTCTTCAGTTTCAATGAGCAATGCAAACAGAGATAAGGCAGAAAATAGTCAATCGATGCTGGGCGAGTGACGCTGAAAAGCCCTTCCACTTGTCTGTGATTCCCTAGGAGTGTGTAGCAGCTCTTGCCTCCTCTGAGATACTCATGGTATAAGAATGCGAAATTGCTGATAGAAAACCATCCTACCTCATCCCTCTTGGTTATTCATCATGTATCAGAATCCTGGGATGAGAGCTTTTCTTTTTGATTTCCCAAGACAGAAGTCAATCTGCAGGCTATTCACAGGATAGGGTAGACCTACCCCCTAAGAAGTCATGACCACATTCCGTCAGTGAAACATCTTACACTCCGTACTCTGTCTTGGTAGTTAGTGTATTTATACGTGATGTGAAGTGAAGCTAGCTGAAGTGAGCTTCTTCAGTAAAGACAGGGGATAAGAGATTTTAAAAATTCCGCCTTAGCTTTTTTCACACACACAAAGGTGCTATACTTGAGAGTGCATACAGCATCAGCAAGGAGCAGCCACTCTCTTCAGAGGCTCAACAATGGAATGCTCACTCACACCACCACCGTGTTTTTCTCTGTGATGCATGTGCATTGTGACACCCAAAACTTCTATTGACTTTTTTGGAAAAAAACTGAACTTAGCTTTCTTCCTTGTCTGATGGGTGATCATAGAATTGGTGCTATAAAGTTATGTAGAAAGAAGCAATAATCTGAACTTAAATCAGTTTTATGTTTCTTAGCAATACTCTTACTTCATGTGATGATCATAAATGACCAACTGTAAATCCTTTATAATAGGAAAGCTGAACTTAATCATTACAGGTTACCAGGCAATTCGTTAGTTACAGGCTAGCTTACATTCCTATCTGTCCTTCATTGTGCTATACCTAACACATAAACAAAGAAAAGTATGCTTAATATATAAAGAGTTAAAGCTAATATTAGAAAAATATGCATTGTTTATCGGGGTTCCCTTTGTGTTCATATTTCATGTTAGGCACCAAAAGGGAAATACTTATAGCATGAATTCGGTTCCAAGCATCATATTTATTTTAAAGTTTGTGAATATCTCCCCAAATGACATTGTGATGAAGTAGGAGAAGTCTAATCTGTATGCTTAATTTTGCATGATATTTGCCTCCTGGCAGGGGGAAGCATGCATCATGGGGGCCAAAAGAATATATAAGAAGAGAAAATCTGAGCGGAAGTGTATGCAAGGAAAGTATGCAGGAGCGATGGAGTCTGAGCCTTGTGTTTGTACAGAGGCAGACTTTGACTGGTGAGCTTCCATAGTATCCCACAGAACTGTTCAGGAATACGACATCTATGAAGCCCTAAGAAAAGCTCTGACTTGAGAAGGTGGTAACAAACCTAGTGCTAAGTAGTGGACCTTATGTTTTTATAAAATTCTCTCTTGGCCACATCATGATTTTTATTAACTACATGAATGTGTCTTTCAAAAGAGAACAGTGCCTTCTTCTTTGGATTTCAAGAGGTCTTACAAGATGGTTGGCAATTATTTTCATACTGATGCTGGACTCTCAGAAAAATGGAGAAGCCAGATCTATCTCAAGCTTCTTTAGATAGTAACATGGGGAGCACTAATTAGAGTTCTCAGAACATAAAGTCTTTCTGGTATTGAGCATCCTTGGTAAACATAATAACCTCAAAAGTCATAAATCCTTTGTCTATGAAAGCTTCCAATCTGTGGCAGTTGGCTAGATGAGGCTTAAGAGAGCATTGAGTGACATTTATAAACTCAGTGCAAGAGTGGACTCAATTTGACCCTGAGAACTGAGTGGTAATAGAGCTAGTTTAACCTGGAGAGCCAGAAGAGACATTGGGAGGTTTTAACTAAACTCATCGAGCAGCAGAGTTCTTCCAGACATTTGCTAAACAGAAATCTATATTGGAGAGCGAATGATGTTCTTGCTTTATTCTTGGTTAGTGTTTAATGAGCAGGAGAAATTGAAAAATTATTTAAGAAGCCTAAAATTAATCTATCACATTTTCTTTTGTTCTTTCCCTTGTTTTTATCTATTTCAGAATAGGAATTAATATATATTTATGTAAATGTTAAAAACTCAAAACTTGAACCATATATAAATTATTCATTCTTACTATTTTGGTTGTGTGACTATAACAGGTCTCATGTATAGTGTCATCAAAATGTGAGTGACTTATGTGAGACACAGTCTACAGATGCATCTCAGACCATAGCAAAGTCAATCTTATATAATGGTAGACCACTAGCAATGTTCTCTGAATTAATGGTGTTGAGAAAGCCTGCCAGTTGTCAAACAGGTAACCCAACATTGCTTTCTCTTGATGGTGAACAAGAAAGACCAAGAACCAGCATTTTAGCTCTTTGCACTTAGCTAGAGGGTATCAGAGCTTCAGCAATAACAGAACTCATGGAAGTTCTACAGGGGCTTCTCCAGTCTGTCTTCTGTCAGAAATATGTAACTGCAACAACAAAACTACTTTATTTCTACCCTGCACTTGGGATTGACCCCCAGAAAGATACTCACAGGAAGACCTACCTTGAGATTTTAAGTCATCCATCACATTCTTCTTTCTGAAGTCTGACTAATTCTTGATCATTTACTATACTAAAGGAGAATTTACAAAGTAAGTTGGCATGATACTTTACTGGAAGAGCTATGGTACTGTGAAGTGGTTATTCTTCATGTAGAGCAAAAACATCCTTTAGAAGGAAATGTAAGAGAAAATGTAGGGTAAGATATGCAGAAATTCTGCCTTTTCAACAAAAACATTTTCTTCTTTGAATATTTCTTCCTAAAACATTTCAACACAAGCCAATATTTTGGTTTTGTTCAACACAAATATATATATATATATATATATATATATATATATATATATATATATATATGATAAGGAAATAAATTAGGCTTCTCTCCCTATTCTTCCCCCATGTCTATCTCCTTTCGATCCTTGAATTCCATTGGTGACTGGAATCTGTTACCAGTCCCACAGGCTGAACAGCAAGCACTCTAAGGAGTAGAAAATGAGTCTTAAGTTGTGCTACTGTGTGGTTTCTTGCTCAAAAGGGACTGCCTGATGATGAAAGTATGTTGGAAGGCTCACCCTGTGCTTGTTGGGCTTCCTTTTGAAGCTGGATTTTCTACAATCTTACAATCTGACAATAGCATAATGAAAGATGCCCATTGCATGTTACTTGTTAGCCAGGCTCCCTGGATATTTCCCAAGTGACACTGAGCCATTCTCCAGACTTTGTATGGTATTTTCTTGAAGTGAACACTGGGTAATTCTGGAAGTGGCTATTCTTTAGTCTTCCTACTCATGCTGTGCTGAACCAGGCCCTAATCCAGAGGGTATGTACAGAATCTGCACTTCCAGCTGTCTGATCACAGGCCTCTGAGGCTGAGCCCATTTCTCCCTCCGTGTCCATGATGTGCCAGCATCTCACCTCTATTACAAAGATGGGCCAATTTATACCAATGCTTGCCCATTGCTGCTTGTGGTTTGTCTGTGTATGTGGAGGTACAATTTGTTGTCCTTTTCTGTGCCCAGTTTTACTTTCCAGAAGCCAAGAATATCAGAGGTCCCTGGAAGCAAGAATGAATAGAAACCAAGAGGAAAAAAAATAGAGCATTTTCAATGCAGAGGCAAGATTTAAGGCAGTTATTACCAACTGGCAGTGCTAAATGCTGAGGACAAAACTTTCCTTGGGGAAGTGCTTGAGAGACTACTGAAGGGCATTTTCTTTTTGGCTGTAACTCTGAAGCATATGGCTTATACGCAGGGAAACCTGGCTCTGCTCTACTTGTTAGAGCCAGATGTTTTGGAAGAACATACCAAAGACTTCACTGATAATGAGGACTGTACCCCATGTGTCTGTTTTCACTAAGACCAAAGCACTTGACACAGCCATGTTCCTATTTACTCTCTCTCATTACATGAGACCAAAGCCACTCCTCTATCTTTGAAGGCATCTAATAAATGGGAATGTTGGTTCTTTAAGATATTTTCATTTGTAATAGATAATGTATAGAAAAAAAACTTTAATTGTTAGGAGACATTGGCTTAGGAAATACTTATTTTATTGACTGATTAGAAGTTGGTTGTCAACTACTATGAACTAGTGCTGAATAAGTTTGCTACCTGGTGAATGTTTCATCTTGGGTATTTCCCCAACAGTGACTATGGCTATGAGAGACATAGTAATGGACAATGCCTGCCAGCATTTTGGTTCAACCCATCTTCACTGTCAAAAGACTGCAGCTTGGGACAGAGTTACCTCAACAGCACTGGGTGAGTTTCTGTGGTAGTAGGCTTCAGGGGCCAACCTTGGATGATGATGAGCAAGTGTTACACTGGACACACTTCCTTCTGATCATGCACTGGACTTGGTTTTCTATAAAACAGTGCATTTTTGATAGAATGTCATTTCTTGTCACTATATTGATGCCATTAAACACTTAGCGTGTGTATTTATGTGTGTTTGTACATGTGTAGAGAGACAGAGACAGAGAGGTATGTGTGTATGTGCAGGATACAAGGGTACATGCTTTTGGAAGCCAGGGGTTGAATTCAGGTGTCTTCCTTAATTGAGTCTTAATGAAATATTCTGAGACATGATATCCCCCTGAATACAGAACTCCCCATCTCATTGATATTGTTAGGCCAATGAGCTTTAGGGATTTATCTGCCTCAAGGATTTATAGTGCCACTCTGCCTAGCTTTTCACATATGTCCCGAGAATCTAAAGTCTGGTACTTCCTCATGGTTACATAGTATGCTATCTCTCCACCATAGACATTTAAGCTTTTTGGCTCACCTATTTAATTTCAAAAGAAATATACAGGTATGCTTTATTTATTTAAAAGTCCAGTTTAGTTTATCACTCCAGTACTGGCCCCATTTTCCACATAGCTCTTATCTCTATGCTGTGGAGATTTCCAAACATTTTCTTTGCATTTTTCCAACAATGAATTGCTCCAAGAAAAATACATAAATCAACTTGGAAGATTATTGTTATAGGATTTGCTTCTATCTATGTTCTTCTTCAATTTGCCTTTTTCACTCAAACATGTATCTTAAGCATCTTTATAGGTCTGAATAGACCAGGCTGCTTTCATACCTTTTATATTCCATTCTATTAAATAATATCAGATTATTTAATTATCCTTTTTCATGGATATTTGGGTTATTCTACTTCTTTCATGCCACTATCAATAAAGCTACAATTAACATTCCTTACCACAACCCTTGTTGTTAAAAGCACTCATAGAGATAATTAGGGTTTCCTTTGTTAATTAGAAGTGTTTCTTTTAGCTTATAGAGCAAATTACATTCAGCCAACTGGCTTCTTCTTGGGCTCATGTATCAGGCATTGCCAAATTTTCTCTCAAAAAGATGAAAACAGCAGTTTCTGCTCACATACTGCTAGGCTGTCCTAGAGACTCAAGAGTCATCCGAAGCAGCTTCCTGGATATCCAGGGCTAAACAGAGAAACCCTGTCTGGAAGAATAAACAAGCAAACAAACAAACAAACAAACAAATCCAGTGGATTCTACAGAGGGAAACTTAAATGAAAGAGAAGTTGAAAAAGGTCAATGTAGATTGATTGAACAATAAGACTGACCCTGTTGGCAAGAGTCACAAGTGTCTGGGGTACAAAGTCACACTGTTGTTTAGAAACCTTTCGAATTAAGTGACCAAGTTGGGACTAACTCCAATTACCTTTAACCCTTGTCTGTTCATTGCCATGGTGGAGCCTGTATTAACAGGATGCAAGGCAAAGGGCTCAGGATCCTACAATCCGAGAGGATCTGCTTGCCTGCTTCTTGCTTCCTAGATACACCGCTCCCTCACCCTTTGTCAGGTTCCAGAGTAGGCTGCAGATATACAGGCAGAGGATGAACTGAGTGAGGTCTTCTAGCTAAAGGTTAATTACAGTGAAGTTAATGAAGTAACCATAGAGCTCCGCGCCTCGGAGAGTGCATTCAGAAGCATGCAGCAAAGTCTGGCTTAGTTTCTTCCTTTCTTCCTTTCTTCCTTCCTTCCTTCCTTCCTTCCTTCCTTCCTTCCTTCCTTCCTTCCTTCCTTTCTAAATGGTTTGCTATATAATCAGCCAGCTTTTAGACTCAGCATATTTGTCTTGGTATATAGCAGTATTCCTACGTTCACCCACTTCACCAGAATGGAAATTTTCAGCATAGGTTATTTTTTTCCCTTTTTTACCATTATTTTATTATGTTATTTCTTTTTTTCTAATATATTTTTTATTAGATATTTTCTTTATTTACATGTCATATGATTTCTCCTTTCCCAGTTTACCCTCCAAAAACAAACAGACAGACAGACAGACAGACAAAAACAACAAGAACAAACCCCTGTTGCCTCCCCATGCTTGCCACCCCACCCTCTCCCACTTATTGGCCCTGGCATTCCCCTACACTGGGGCACAGAATCTTCACAGGGCCAAGGACCTCTCCTCCCATTGATGGTCAACTTTGCAATCCTCTACTATACACATGCTGCCAGAACAATCAGTCCCACCATGTATACTCCTTGGTTGGTGGTTGAGTCCCTGGGAGCTCTGAGGGTACTAGTTAGTTCATATTGTTGTTCATCCTAAGGGGCTGCAAACCCTTCAGCTCCTTTGGTCCTTTCTCTAACTCCTTCACTGAGGACCCTGTACTCAGTTCAATGGATGGCTGTGAGCCTCTACATCTGTATTAGTCAGGTACTGTCAGAGCCTCCCAGGAGATAGCTATATTAGGCTGGCTTGTCCTCAGCATTTTTTCTGCCCAATCACAATGTTATTTTTAGGAGATACTAACTTTTTTTTTATCATCTTGACTACGCAGAGGTGAAGGGCCTCAAAATTTATTCTGCTGCAGTTGCTGGCCAGGATTTAGAAGAGAGAGTTATAATAAGAAGTAAAAGACTGAAAACAGCACCTACGTGTCCTCCACCTTTTTTGGTTCACTGATGTCAGGATTTCTCACATCCTCACATAGAGGTGCCTGTCAGCATCTCTCTGCTCTGCATCCTTCTCTTTTTGACCTCACAACTCTTATACATTATCACGGCCAGAATGCAAGCAAAGATGATGAACCAGGTTTTCTACCCGAGAGGAACTGAGAGTGGAATGCCATTGAAGAACCTTCACTTAGTTCAAACGTGAGGTGTCTTGCTATTTGCTGTCAGTTTTTGAGCATGTGCTTTGTTTCTTTGTGCCTGTTTCCCTATGGAAATTTCCTATTTGCGTTCAGCTTTTGATTAAGTGTGATACTGAGAACCTGTAGCCTAAACCCCAAGAGATAGTCGTACTTGGCAAGATACACATCACACTCTAGAACAGGGGATTAAAAGTGGAAGAAAAAAATATTTTATTCATTGTGAATGCTTAGTTGAGACATACATGACCTTTAATGGCCACTGTAGTGTTGGTGTCAGTGACATATTTAATCTACTCCCCAGTTTCTCATCTATAAGCCAGAAATAGTGATCAACAAAAGCTCATAAAGTCACCCGATTAGGAAGTAATGTGCCAACTACTGTCATAAAGTCACATGATTAGGACGTGATCTACCACTCATTGTAAACCAGAAGCTGTGTCTGTCCCTCTACCCTGTCCAGGCCAGACAACTAGCTTGCCTGATTACCGAACAAGTTCCTTTGTCTCAAATAAAATGAAAATCACATCCGTTTCTGGTTTTTAGGTAGCACTAAGAAACCCCTGCCTGCCCCCTTTTGTGTCTTCTCAAGCAGTGGCTTTATATAGCTCAGGTTGTGAATGCACAAGCTTATTTGGTTAGACTTATATGTTGTGCTTTAACGGCTTGGAACGAGGGAGCAAACTGCAAGTTTAAGTTGCTAAATTAACCAGGACATTAGTTATATCATATTATAGCGGAGATATGGGGTCAGTTTATTCTATAGAAACAAGGCAGTTTCTTAAGGGACAGATTTCCTTTTTGTTAAGTTGAAGATATTTCTAGCTGCGTTCAAAGGAATGTGAGTTGAAATCTCTTTCATTGGGAGTTTCTTTACAGGAGCCATTAATCACTCATGGAATAATATACAAGTAATGTTGCTCATGGTTAGTTGCTTAATATTTAATAGGGGTGTTTACTCAAGATGCTCACTTAAAAATAAAAGAAGTGAATTATCTATATAAAAATATTTAGTGGGTCCATCAACAAGATATCACATTTAAGCAAAGGCATAACTTCCATATTATCACCATATTCCAAAATGTTTTAAAAAATATGGTGTTTATAAATATAATCCTCTCTCTACTAGCCACGGACACAGACCTTGAGTAATCTGCTGCTCCCCTATAATGTCTATTCCCAGTTTCACTGTGGGGGAATTTGAGTTCTTCCCACCTGACTATTCCGGATGACCTGTGGGGATCCTGATGTTCTGTCTGATCTATACTCCGTGAGATTTGTCAGTGTGCATCAAGGAGAATAATTAGTCTTAAAATTGCTGCATGTGTTGAAAGTCTACAGAAAGGAAATCACTTGCATTATTTACAGACTGATCACTGCAGGAGCCTATGTAGCTGTTTTCGAGCCAGGACTCCTGTAGTCTCACAGTGGATACAAAATAATTGTTACCTGCTAGGAAGTTGTCTCTTGGATGAGGTGTTCCATCTTTCCATGGGATGGCATAGCGGTTGGGAAATGGATAAGATGCACGTGACTCTTGCAGAGATCCACTCCTTCACATTTTTGCTCCCATCCACATCAATAATGCTGGGATTAGAGATTCCCACACAGGTGCTGTGACATTCTAGCATTGCTAGTTCTTCATTATGTGACCCTGGACAACTCTGTCAAATGTCTCTCCTTTCCATGTTGTCCAAAGGAAAGTTAGTATAGTAGCTGTTTAATGACGCCTTCATCATTGGCATTTCATTAACGGTTTAAGATAATTCAGAAGTAAAATTTCCTGATCTGTTTATGCTCAAGGGGAAGGAAAACATGATGAGATTTAGTTGTACAAATTGACTCAGATGGTGGATTCAGGGAGCCCCACTCCAGACTGTTGCCAGTAAGCCATTTAGTTAAGTGTGACCATATGTACTATTTCATCAAATCTGTCTTCAGAATGAAGCTGTGTGCATTTACTATTCAAATTGAGTTTTGCTTCTATCCTGTTTAATACAAGTAAAATTAACTGAATCCACCTAGATGCCTATGGCACATATTACGTCCTCAATTCCTGCCTGAATACTTGGTTTGAGGGAAAAGCCCTGGAATCATTGCATTGAAAAAACAAAGAAACAAACAGCAACCTGAGAAACCTTAGTCAGCCAGGGAAGTCCATTCTTTCTGAACAGAGAGTCTATGGCTGCGCTGTTTGATCATTGTTAACTGTGGGCACATGTCCACCACTGGTAAAGCCTTGCCATATTGCATCCTGTGAAAGCACAAATGGCCTTTTATTTGGTTGCATAAGCCTACTGACAATAGCTGCCAAGAAGGCCTGTCTTCCTGAGTGGCAAGTACCTACCACAATACGCAGAAAGAGAGTCCAGGCCTTCACCTGACTGCCTCCCAGCAGTACCTCTGGATGTGGGAGTTAAATAAATAGCTTCAGCCATGGTGACTAAGCAATGCTACTATAGCTGCGGCTCTCTGATGCCGATGATCCGTAATGGTGTAGATCCTTCCATTTACAGACATGAACATGTATACGTGGCTCTTTTCCTACTACATGCCTACTTTCCTAAGGTCTAAGAATACTTCCAGTCTTTGTCATACACATTATTTAGCTCTAGGATCCATTGACTTTGCTGTCCCTAATGCTGGCTCTCTCTCCTGCTGCAAGAAAATCTAGGGGCACCCAAACAAAATAGGGTTTCCTTTGCAAGTGAAGGCACAAAGTACAATGCAATAATTGTAACTATTTAATGTTCTCATTGTGTGTGGCATTGTAGTGCATCAAAGTTCAGTGACAGCATACCGTACGTGGGAGCCAAGAGGACCTAGAGCTATAACCCTACCTTGGTCCTTACACGGGATAAAGTGATACAGTGAAAGAAGAGAAGTTCACGGGAAAGGATGGCATGGAAGTGTAAAGGATGGGTCACATTACAAGAGGAGGAGACAGAAGAGAAGTTCACAGGAAAGGATGGCATGGAAGTGTAAAGGATGGGTCACATTGTAAGAGGAAGAGACAGAAGAGAAGTTCACGGGAAAGGATGGCATGGAAGTGTAAAGGATGGGTCACATTACAAGAGGCAGAGAGAGTCTCCTGCTCACAGTGAACAGCACCAGAGAAAGCTAAAGTGAAAACAAACAGATGTCTCGGATTCTCCGCTTAGAACTTCCTAGGGCCAGGTTATGGACACTCACAAATTATAAAATATTCCTCAGATAATTTGAAGATACACAGAAGTGGGATCAGTGCACTGTCAGTACTGTAGGAAAAACCCTTCTCATGGATGTTTAAGGCGAATTCACAAGTGATGAAAATGTAGAAACAAGCTAAGTAGTCATCAGTGGAGGAATTAATTAACAAAGTGTGAGCCACATAGAAACTATCAATGCTCTCAAGAGAGTGAAACCCAATCATTTAAAAAAAAAAAAAAACATCTGGAGCTAGAGTACATTGTGTCAAGTGCAGTAATTCAGGCACAGAAACACAAACACTATACCGTCTCCTCCACATGTTGACCATACTTAAGGATCACACACACTATATTTAAAATATACTTGAAGCTAGTTTTTATTTATTACTTTTGTTCTTTGACAACTTTGGACATGCATATATTTTACTTACTCTCTTCTTTCACCATCTCTTCCCTCTACCATACTACCAGCCCTCCCCTCCCCATCTCTAACAGTCCCCTTCTCTAATTCATGAGTTGTGATTTTTTTTTTAGTTTGTGACCCATTTTGTTTAACTAGCCTCACCTGTCTGACTTACCATGGAGTTTGAACTGTCCTTTAGAGCCAATTGGACCATCAGTAGGAAAGCAAAGGTGTCCTCTGTCCCCAAATCTAGTAGGAGGGGTTAGTTCATTAGTGTTCCTCTTCCACTCATACCTGAGTGTTGCAGGGCCTGCGTCTGAGCAGGCCTGTGCACTAGCATGAATTAGTGATGCGGTGGATGGTGCAGCAGATTCTGACGGTGGTAGCATTTGCAGTCCTCCCTGTCTTCTAGCTCTTCCACTCCGTACTTCTACATTCTTCTCTGAGCCTTACAGGGAGGTTCCAAAGGATTGTTTAGGGCCAAGCCCTCAACTGCCATTTCTTTTTAACACCTTATGGAGCCAGGAGTATGTCTCCTCAGTAGCTTGAAAGTAACATTTTTTTATGGATGTAAACATTGAAAAGAAGATACTCAGTTTTAATATTCTTATCACAAAAGAGTACATATGCTGGTGAAATTCTGGACATAGACATTACCTTGATTATCATTCTACCATATCTACACAGATCAAAGCATGAGATTATTTCCATAAGTATACAGTTTTCTATCAGTTAAAAGTAAATTTTAAAAATGAAGACATTGAGATCTGCCAATATCAGGCAGTGATGTCATCTTACTGTAGAGTGAGTGGCCATAAACTTTGTGCCCTAATAATAGCAACCCAAACTCTCAGAGGACAAATATTAAATCGAAAAAAAAATCACAGAATATGACTTTTAATGTTTTTTTCTAGTTTTAATTTCACAAAGAAAATATATGGGCTTCATATTTCTTTTTTAAGATTGTCAGGCAGCAAAGAAAGCAAAATCAAAGAAAGAATGGGTAAAAAGGAGAAGGTTAGGGAGGCGTCAACATGTGGCAGAAGAGAATACTGAACCCAGGCTGATGGAGTAATTAAGGCCCTGTCTGCTGATGAGCCACAGGCAATATCAAAGGCACATTCACAGAATGTTTCCTTTGCAGTAATTGGGAAAAGACTCCCTTGTCATTACAAAGCACTTTTCTTCGTGGCAGATTGAAGAATGCTTTACCAACCAAATGCATCCCTGTAATAGCCAGACCTCAGGTCCAACATAATCATAAGTTGCCTTGTTATTATGGAGGTAGCAGCTCCATTTAATAACATATTAAATGCATTATTCATTTATGTAACTCAGACCCAGGGACAGCTGCTGCGATGAAAATAGAAACGTCTGTGATGCAAAAAGCAGGTGTGTGCTTACTTGAGTAAATTAACTCTGTATTTCTGCACAATTTTCTTCTAAATTTCAGGGACAGGTCTGGTAGGGCTAATGCGATGCCATTTTCATCCAAGAAATAAAATGGTTTCCGAATGGATTTTAATGAGTGCTTTAAAAAAAAAAAAATAGCCAACAGGCTTCTCTGTGGCAGATTCCCAGGGGGATGGATTCGTGCTTTGGATTTAAGCAGAGTCCTGTAGCTGCAGGATTAGGGAAAGCCTGAAGTGATGATTGGTTAGAACCATAGCAAACAAAAGGAGGGCTCTGTCTGATGATGCCAGTGGAGATGGAGAGCCCAGGCTTCTCTAACTGCTTGCCAAGGCCAGGTGGGCTTAGATGCTAAGTGATTAAAAAGCCTGACCACCTCCCATGTGCACTGAGCTTTGCTGCTGAAACACACAGGCAGCTTTGATGCAGTTAAACTCACCAGGATGCATAATTACCTCAGAAGGCTTTGCCCATCACTTTCTTCCTATCCTTGTTGATAAGAGAATGGTACCATTTTCTAAAGCCTGCACTCATCTCTCTCTCTCTCTCTCTCTCTCTCTCTCTCTCTCTCTCTCTCTCTCTCTCTCTCTCTTCCTTCCCCCCCATCTTTCTCACATGTCCTCCCCCCTCCCATCTCTCTCTGAAGCTAGCCCATTCTCATAAATACCTAGAATGGACTGATTCAAAATCCTCAGACATGACAATGAGGCACCCTGGTGGACAGTGACCTTAGTGCTAATGCAAGGGTTTGGAGGTCCCCTGATGGGCCAGATGTTTAAGCCCTTAGCTTTATGACTATTAAGAAAGGAAACCACAGTGAGGATAGAATCAGCACATCTTTATTGGTGGACAAGTTGTTTGAGCCTCTGGTGATAAACTCTGTAGGCATTTCAGCATTTAAGCTGATACAGTCATGCCAGAGTGCACCCCCTGGTGCCTAGCCTTGCATTTATCTGAGACACAAGGGGACCATTGAGGTTCTTACATTACAAAGTCACAGATAGAGAGAATATCATACAAGGGATTCCTGGCATGTAAACACTTAAGACTAAAGAGGTCAGAATAAGGTCATTCTCAATCCATTTAAAGAGACACTCAAATATAGTAGAACAGAAAGACTATGATCATGTGAGCAATGATCCAGGCCCCTGGCTATGTGATACTGAGAATATTAACTACTTAAATCCCTACATCTCCATCCACAATTTACAAATGATAGCAGCGCCTTCCTCTCTAAGACATGTTGATAATACATGAAGGAAATTGTGCAGAGAATCCGTACATTAACAAAAGCACAGGAATCATTCTGTAAATGTTTTTTTTTTTTTTGCTATTTTCTCATTCTAGTCAAGAAATAGTGTGTGTGTGTGTGTGTGTGTGTGAGTGTGTGTGTGTGTGTGTGTGTGTGAGAGAGAGAGAGAGAGAGAGAGAGAGAGAGAGAGAGAGAGAGAGAGAGAGAAAGAGAGGGAGAGAGAGAGAGAGAGAGGGAGAGAGAGAGAGAGAGAGTGTAAAAGGTAAGCTTTGCTGTAAAGAGTGGATAAGCTCTAGGCAGCAGGCGGAACATGAAGGAACAAATGGATACTCTCTAAGGGATTAGCAGTAGAGATGTGGCTGGAGCCAAAGAGCTGGCTTGGGAGAAAGAGTTCAGAGAGGCAGAAAGGAGGCAGAAAGCTCATAGAGAGCATCGCTGGGTGGATTAGAGACTTTCAGCATATCCCGGGGCTGCTTGAATGCTGTACAGGTTGTCATATTCTTAAAAGTGTTGGTAATAGTTCATTGGCACTTACCAATTTAAAGTAATCTTAGGAAATGAATTCATTTAATCCTGTACATGCAATACAATATGAACTAAGCATTAACGATTAACTTAGTTCTAATCCATAGTGCATAAAATTCATTTTTTAAGATTTCTTCTTTCATACATTATGTCCTGACTACAGTTAAACATCTCATTTGCTTCTCAGTCCTAGTTTTACATAGCGAATCTGGAGCCACACCACAGATGAATGCATATAGAAAAGTGCCTGGGACAGGCCTGGTTCACTATCGGCAATGTATGAACAGGTTTTAACATGGGACTATATCTATTTTTTTACATGTTGTCTATGCTAATCTCGATTTACTAATTCTTTTAATTACATAATTCTTTTACATATTGTCTATGTCAGTCATAAGATTTGCTATCTCACCCCTGATCTAGGGACAGTGGGATGCTGTGTATAATTGCTTCTAACTTGAAAATGCATATAATAATCTATGCTTTTGCTGAATAGCATAGTCTTATTATATGTATGTGTATCATTACTGTTCCTTTTTCATTGCTTTACATGCCACAGTTTTTGATATCTGTGCTCAACCATAGTCTATAGAACATCCCAGGGATAAATGGTTCATATGTCATCAATACTGCATGCTAAATGAGCTCTTGCCTGACTCCGCATGCCTATGAATGCCTCTCCACACCTGAATCATTGCCATGACTTCGTCTAAGCCTGTAGGCGTCACATTCTCTAACATCATCAAAAGTGTGAGTGCAATATTTTGAAAGAGAAGCCATGCTCACATGAATTTTACGATAGTCTTCATAATAGGTGTTTACATTGCCATTAGTTTTTATTTTAGCAGCTTATTATGCATAATTTATAAATTAATCTTCATTTCTAGGAAAAGGTATACTAGCTCCAGAGTACTATCTGCAACCATAGAAATCCCACTGGGTATCCCAAAATCTGTGTACAGGGGCAAGGGAGGACAAACGTAGTGCTTTTTCTAATCCATAATTATATATTTTTTGTGTTATCATCTAAATTATTTATAAATATTCAAGAGATTATTAATGTAGTGTTATTGAGACCATGTCTTTCACCTCTTGCCTATCTCAAAGCACACAACGAAGAAATGATTCATCTGCTGAGTAGATGATCAAAGAAGTTTATGACAGGCTAGAGCGATAGCCCAGTGGTTAAGAACACTTGCTGCTCTTAAGAATGGCTCTGCTTTGGTTCCCAGCACTCACATCAGGTGACTCGTAACCAATAGTGACTCCAGTTCCAGGAAATCCAAAGCCCTCCTCTGGCCTCCACAGCCACCTGCATGCCAGTACTTCACACACATATACATAAAATAAAAATCAACTTTTAAAAAGTCCATGAAAATGCTACTTACGGATAGTATTTCTTGTAATGTTTTTCCTGATGTTGGGTGTTATGTCTACTACTTTCGTTGTTTCCGTAGCAAAGTATATAACACAAATAACTTAAGATAGAAGAACATTCTTTTAGCTCACAGTTTGAGAGGTGCATTCCAGTGGCTTCACATCTTGCTTGGTCAGGGACCAAAGGGCTACATCATCTTTAAGGCTCACCCTGAGTGAGAGTTTACCAGCTAGCCCCACTGCAAAACAGTTCCACCACCTCCCAAAGCAGGGCTACTAATGGGGAACCATATGTTCATACAAATGACCCTATGGGGGACATTCCACATTCCCACAATAAAAGGCACTTTATATGGATCATCTCAAAGTACTGCTAGCAACATGAAAGGTAGGTAGATCGGAGGTTACCAAATCTTCATTCTAGGTTGTGGTCTCGTTTAAAACTTCAGTAGAAATATTCATGACATGAGCTGATGTCTAACTTGTGATCTTCTGCCTTTAGGTACAGGAAAGTAGTCTCCAATAATTGTACCGATGGAGTGAGAGAGCAGTTCACTGCCAAACCACAGAAGTGTCCAGGGAAGGCCCCTCGTGGGCTGCGGATTGTCACTGCAGATGGGAAACTGACAGCAGAACAGGGGCACAATGTCACTCTCATGGTGCAGCTGGAAGAGGTAAGGCTGGCTCCTGTCCATCCTCTGCTTTGCAGGGCAAGCGATCTTCCTAGTGGATCACGGTTCTGTTTGCATACCCCTGTTCACATCCTCAGGTTTGAGCCACAAGTGGTTTTTGTTTTTGTTTTTGTTTTTTATTTTCTTCTGCTTTCAGCTTCAGCTCTGCTGTATCCTCTCACTTTCCCTGACACGTTCAGTTTACTGCAAGTTGGTTTTCACTCCTTTACATTAGTGGCTCTGTTTGGATTTAACTCTGTTTTATTGGCATTGTTAGGAGAGCACATCTCAAAATGTGTGAATGGTTCTCCCATCCCCCCACAACATGATTTAACACAGAAATTCAACCAAGTCAAAAGGGGATGGGCTTCTGCCTCTCTCAGCCTAACATCATGGCTTTCCTTTCCCAAGGCAACAGGCTGGTTAAATATACTTATGGAATACAGCACTAAGTTATAAATTAGTATAACATCTTTCAGAGTTGGAACTTTGTATCTTAGTAACACTCTGAAGACATCATTATGAGCTCTGATTACTCTTTGACAAATTATGTTTGTCTGAAATTTCTGACTATGTAGGTGGAGAATAAAAGAAAAAATATATTCTGTGTACTTAGGGCTCTACAAAGACAAACTTGTCAGATTGGAACTAGATGGTTTTTAAGAATAATAGCATTAAATAAATTACCTGAGACATTAAAGCAGGCCATAATCATGCCCTCAGCCATATTACTGAAATACAGCCAGCACTCTATTCACCTTGAGGAAGATAATGAGATTCTCAAAGGAACTGATGAAGTCAGCATTAAAGGACACAAGGTTGACTTCCAGCTACCTCTTCTGATAGGCAGTGACCCTGGATCTTTCCTATACACCAATTGCCTGATGCAAACATTGCCGCATATGCACATGCTCATTCACTAGATGTGGTAACAATTCTCATTAATAAGAAATTCCAATTACACACAGTGTTGCTTGTAAAGCGAGCAAACAAAAAGCAAAGCCAGTAGGAAGAGTTGGGAAGGAGAATGTAGAGGCTCCTGACTAGAGGGAAGGATGAAGGAATTTGGACTATGCAGTGACATGTTTGGAGTTTTGGTTTCTCTGAAAAACATATAAATATTACAAGAATATGCTCTGTTTTAATCCCAGATGAGGGATATGGAGCTTCCACAGCCGCTGACTACAATTTGCCTCATCATCTACCAGGGGCATGGTTTTGCCAACTGGAGATAGCTTCTGTAATTGCGTGCTCTTTGGCATTCTGCACACTTTCCTGAGAGTGTATAAATACTGCGGACTTTCCTGAGAGTGTATAAATACTAGGGCCCATGAGGGGGTGTGGGATGTTGGTTGGCTGCTGTGGCTTGCTTTGGGTTGTAGTTTAAGCACTCGTGCAGAAAGAAGAAACAAAAAGAAAGAATTCAACGTACTGATGGCAAAGATCAAATTTGCCCAAAGAACTCAATACCCTTATTCAGAGGAAGTAGTCTAATTAAAACATATTAATAGCAGGAATCTTTCCGCAGTTTTAATCTTCTCGGCCTTGCCTAGAGAAACCATTCTGTCATAGATTGACAGTCTATGACAGAACCATCTCGGGAAGATCACCTGCTAGTTGTTAGCCTCTCTTAGATGGCTCCTGGCAGAAAAGTGGGTGGAGAAGGGCAGGAGAGAAAAAGAAACCACAAAGTAGCCAACTGATTACTCAAAACCATATTTATTGTTCCTATTCATATTATTTTGGAGTTTATAATGACATCACTTCCCTTTTCTTTTCCTCCTCCATCCTATCCATGTATTCCTCCCTTATTCCCATTCAAATTATTTCTATGACCTCCGTTTCTTTAATTGTAAATACAAGTAGCATATAGATTGAGTAGATTCTATTCATGTATTTAGGAATAACATATTTAGGAGTATGTTTGTGTGTATAACACAATCATAAGTGTTTTCATTCTAAATCTTTCCAAGTCAGCGTCTTTCAACGGACCCAGTCTTCAATGAACTAAGATTCTTAAGAATTCTTTATTGAAATTATAAAGTCACAAGTAAATTTAGGCTAAGTAGTATCATCCCTGTCCATGTAAATTATCTAGGGTCTTCTGCTTCAAATTCTGATGTATTAGCTTGTAGCAAACCAAATGCACAGAGGGAATGAGATGGAGAGAGGGTCAGAGGGAGGAAAGGAAAGTGTTGTTAAGGAGGGAGGAGGGGGAGAGAGGGTCAGAGGGAGGAAAGGAAAGTGGCTTTAAGGAGAGAGGAGGGAGCATGGAAGGGGGTAAAGGAGAACAGCTAGAAAGGCTGGAATTTTCCCCATAATTTTATAGTTCAGGGGCCCCACTGTATTATATGGTAGGTCAAATTTTAGATCCCTCATCACAGGACATGCTGAAAGCATTGAATAGACCAGAATAATAAAACCAGGTTAGGCCATAAAGAAAAGAGATAATGATGAAGAAGAATCCCAAATCTAATCTTATAGGTAATTTATAGTGGTACCAAAGTTCACCAAATATTTAACAAGTTTAACAGCTTATTTTTATAGTTTTTCCCAGAAAACTGCAACACATTTGAAAAGAGGTTTTTAGATGATCCTGATGAACCAAGAAGTGCATCATGGCCATATATGGAGATTCAATATTCTGAAAAGATGTCAATGTTGTACACATTGACCTCGGGTCCAAGAAATCCTAACAAAAGTTTCCAATATATTTTGTGTTAATATTTAGGCTGCTGTTATAAAATGCATGAAAAATTTAGAGCTAAACCACAAAGAATGACAAAAGTAATCTGGAAGATGATTTATAGAGTTGGATGACTTAATAATGTACTTGCTACCAAGTCTGATGACATGAATTTAATCCCTGGGACCCACATGGTCAACCAAGAAAACCAGGTTGGGCGAGTTGTCTTTTGAAGTGTAGCATGTGTGTACAGGTATATACACATACCATTAAATGTTAACTTAAAAAATAAATTTGGGTGTTAAGGATAGAAAGATTTATTATTTAGATCTCTATATACAAACCAGCTAAAGAAGGGAATAGATAAGAAACACAAGCACATGTGTTAGTATGTATATAAGTGTGTGTGCATGTGTGTGTGTGTGTGTGTGTGTGTGTATGTGTATGGTTATAAGTGTAATTTCAATAGATTAAATTATAATGTCTGCAATAAATTGTGTAGGTATTATGCAACCATATAGAAATGCATAATATACAAAATAATTCTGGATATATTGTCAGTATAATTTTAAAACAAAACTAACTCTTGTAAAATACAAAGAAAACTATCTTCACAAACCTGAGTCAAGGTTTTTAAAAGAGCAAACAAAATTCACTAAGTGCAATGGAAAATATAATTCTGTTAGACTCCATTGCAATTAAGAATTCTGTGCTTCATAACCTTATTTAGAAAATATAAATTCCCCAGTGAATATACACTAACACATAATTGCAATAAAAGCCTTTTAATTAGAAAGATATAAATAAATACTACAAATCAATAAGAAAAACATTGACAGTTCAATTAAAATGCAAAAATGCTAATTTAGGAAGTTTTCAAAAATGGTAATTCCACAGGCAATCTCTCATAAGAATTGCCATTATCAGGAGCTGTAGAGATGGCTCAGTAGTCAAGAGCACGTGGTGCTCTTGCAGAGGCATCAGACTCCCTTCCCGTCACCCACAGGACAGCTAAATTACACTAACTCCAGTTCCAGAGGCAGAGGATCTGGTACCACCTTCTAGCCTCTATAGATAGGCACTGTACATACATAAGGTGCCCAGATATAAATGCGTGGAAAACACTCATAGCCAGAAGAGTAAAAATTTAAAAATAAAATTTAAAATGTCTTAGAATCAAAGCATATCAATGAAAAGCAACTTAAACCTTAAAACTGTAATAACTGCGATAACTGTGGTAATAGTTGCAGCATACTATCAGACATGTGTATGTGAGAAGAATGACAGTGAAGTGCTACTGCAGGATGTCCAGTGACCAGTTATATCTGTGTGATGGCAAGTCAGTTGGCATTGCCACTCTGGGGACCTGTTGGACAGTAAGTACCTCAGAGAGGATTTGGGTAATATGGTCAATTTTTAGTTACTTGATCTGGGTAGTACTGAATAGATATGCCAATTTAATGTAAATTAAATTTGCATATTTAGTGATTTGTATATTTTAAAACTTTATTCTTCAAAATACTTTTATACTTCAAAATGCAAGAAGTTCCTACTTGGGTTTGTTAAAAAATAAAAATAAAACCTATCTGGAGTGTTTGAGTATTCATCTTCCATACCAATCCTCTAACTGAAAATTATCTACTTGTTAAAAGTAGATTCTTCAGAGGCAGGAAAACTAGCCATAATATCAGAAACACAGCCTCTTGAAATATCAGGCACTTAAGCTAGCGTAGAATTCGACTGTATTCTGATTATGACACCATAATACAATCAAGCTCAGGGAGTAGTACTTTCTGTCTTGAGTCCGTTCTGAGCTTTACACCATGATAGAGAACATAGTTCAATTCTAGGAGCCGGGCTCTCAGCTGCTGCACCTCCCCCATCCACCTCTGTAACTAGAGCATCATGCCTCTCATACTGGGCTGCAGATGTGGAAACACTGGAAAATCTATGTCTGAGATGTGTGAATTCCTGCCCTCCAGGGTGCAATGTCCAATGAGTTCATTCCAGCTGAGTGCCCAGAGCGAGAGCAGCAGGGATGAAATCTCCTGCCTTCTGCTGTCAGACACAGCCCCTTCACACTCTTGTCTTCCAGGGCAGAAGACACAGTGAGGACTTCTCTCACATGAGCAGAGCCTGGAGACCCCACATGTGATGAGAAGATTCTGTCTTAATTAATGACAGCCTCTGTATTTTTTGCCTGTCCGTTGACTTTGTGTCTGCACGGCTGGTTCATATGATGAACAGTGAAGAATGAATGAAAAGCCATTGAGCATTAACATCTGTTCAGAGATAACAATTCAGGTGTCAGAAGTGTAGTAAGCACCAACTCTTCTGGTTTGTAAGAGTTTTTCCATAGAGTATCTCAAGATGATCTCGTGCCAGCCTTACTAGGTGGATTGTCATCAGAGGCACAGAAAGGAATAGCCACTTGCCTGAGATCATGTGTCTACTAAGAAGTCCAGCAATAGTCAGCATCAAGCTTTGTCCTATCTGGACGTTTTACTGCTTCCCTGAAGCACAAAGAACTAATTTTGATGCTCGAACCTCTTGTATTTTCCAAGCCTGTTGTGATTTTCTAAGCATTGGCTGGGGATAGGTAGCAATGGTGATTGGTATACAGGAGAAGAGCTGAGTTCCTGTGCAGAACTGGGCTGGCCTACAGCTGCCCGTGTTCTTACATATGAACTCCACGAAACTATCAAAAAGATCACTCTGCGTTTTCTCAAAAACATTCGCAGCTTATGGAAGATGTTCCTACAAACACATCAATTATTTCTTCTCTTGGATTTCCTCACTTGGTACAACTTACCCCTTTACTGCTGTATACTTTATTCTAAAGGGTAATGTTCAACAAGATATGAAAGCAATACCCCAGAAGTTAATGTTTATGTACATTGTACTAAAGATTAGTCAATATTAAGCTATAACTTAATTTAAAAATGTCTAAGAATTGCCAGACATGGTGGCACACACCTTTAATATATTAAACACACACACACTCACACTTACACACAAACACACACACAAACCCAATGTGTAACTATAAAGGAAGCCATGGCTCTCTATGTCCTCAGCATTTCCTGAATCCCATTTCTTACTTGAATCTGATATACCAGATACTCTAAAAATAGTTCCCACGTCTTGCCCTACCCCAAGTACCACATTTTGTAACAAGAGAGATATTTATGTCATGCCTATGATGTGTTAGGAAAGCACTAGAACTTCCAGGTAGCAGGGAGACCCAGATGTCCCTGCTGGGTTCAGATAGAGCACCAATGTTATGGTTGACGCAAAAGCAAGTGAAGGATTCACCTCTTCATGTTGGTATCAGAATTACCTTTGGTAACCAGAAGCTTGTACTTTTGCCACATATTCATTCATTCTTCGCCTTTCTTGTTTTTCCTGTATAGCACTAGGTGGGGCTGAAGTCTGACAGAATCTTCCTTTTTTCCTATCAACTTGTATATGTGCTCTCTCCATGCAATCTATATTTTCTGTACATGTCAACCAATCCACTGAACCAAAGGAATTGAGTGTCTTCCTAGAGAGTTGCATAAGCACTTAATTTGTTTTTTAATAAGTATTTTGCCAAGTGCCAATTTTTTATCATGTACTTTCTGTGTATTATAGAATTTATTGTGTGAATATATGCTTTGAGGTAACTGGGCACTCTGTAAGACAGCAGTACAGTCATAGGAAGTAGAAAGTACTAGAAAAAACACATAAATAAATCTAATCAGTTGCATGATAGGCAATAATATTTGAAATCTCTCAGTAAGCCATGGATATCACTAAAGTAGAACTCATGTAGCCATGAATTTCAGCTTCAGTGTCTGTGCTCCAAATACCTAATACATCAATAGGAAGAAAAAATCCAATAAGCATGTGTGGATTTGGATCACTTGCCCTAGGAGAGTAGAGATAAAGCCCAAACTTGAAAGGAAAAGCCTCTTAAACTTAAGTTGTATTCCACTCATCTGAGAGCCTTCATCTGAAAGCAAGATCCCTTCTTTTATCCTGAACCAGTGCATGTCCTAATTCCAACATGAGTATCTCTGCAAACTCCGATGAACACAGAGCAAAGAGAGTTTCTTACTGACAGATGGAATCCAAAGGCAGGACATGCTCATGCTGGTTTATAATCCTGTGTATTACCATGTATACCCAAGCCACAGGGTTGGTAAGTTTGGTATAAGAACTGAAGCCTTTTTGTGCAAATAGTGTGACACCACCCTCAAAACCCAGGACGCAAACAACTTAGCAACATTGTCTTTCACCTAAAGAGTCCCACAGCATTCCTACCTGGTGATTTTCAACTTCATAACTATAACTTTGTTATGGTTAATGAGAAATCTCACTGGCATCCTTGTTGCCTTTACAGTTATCTCACATATAAAGGAGAAGCCTCGTTAGGAAGAACATGGTGGAGAGATGAGGGCACTTTCACACGTCCCTCACTACAACAGAGCTAAGAGTAGTTCAAACAAGCACATGTGTGCATACACTCTAGACAAGATTTCATTAATAATCATTATTGCCATTAATAAGTGATGCTAATGCGCTATTATTTCATTACAAACAAAGAAGATGTTTAAGGAACCAACCCAGGAGGAAAATGAAAGAATTCATGAGTTTGCTCTAAGACAGTTTCTAATACATTTCCAGCTATATCTGAATATTATAAAGAAGCCACTCAAAGGTACTTTGCACTGAAATCCAAGCGTGGAAGGAAAGGTGGCATGTCTGTTTGTAGCCTCATTCAAGATGGATGTCCTCTGGACCACTAATGAACATCTAATGAGCCCAAAGACTTTCACCACCATCACTCAGCTCTGCTGAGAAATCCGTTGCACTGGCAGGCATGTGGTGACCAGGAAGGACCTAATCAGTCTTAGGAACTCAACAGCACTAATTTAGAAGGCGTTTATTTCAGAGTGCTGCCAGCCAGAAGTGGTGTCGGTGTGCCACAGGAGTTAATTAACTCTGTTTAAAACAGCTGTAAGAGTAAGGAGAGACAATTCTCTGCATATCTTAAGGTTTTAAAATTAAGTCTGAGGCAAGGGACTAAAATTAAAAATTTGATCTGTATCCCACTGTTTCAATACTTCAATTTATATACCAAGGCTAGAACTCAATAACAACATTCTTGGTTAGAGATTCCATGAGATTTAACTCTAAGCCATGAGCTGTGGGCTGTGTCGTCATTGTATAGATTCCTTCCAGCTATAATCTTGGCTACTTTAAGAGTTACAGGATCCTAAAAATCCATCAAATGTAATAACACATACTAAATACTACAGGGTGCTTACTCCCTCAGGTGACAGAAGAGAACACTTTGATAAAACTTCCCAAGAGACTCTTCTTTGTTTGAACAGGGAACAGAATTTCACATGATGCTTCCTCTGTGGGAAAGACTATTTAGAGGCATAAGAAGCAGCAGAGGAACAACAGATATACTAACTTGGGACAGGTAATCCAAGCTGCTGCTCACTCCATTCAGTCCCAGGAGCCTGCTATTTTCTCCTCCTACACAGAGAAGCAGGTACCAACTTCAATGAGCCATGAGCTTCGAGATTTTTCTCTTGTCTTATTGCTTGCTCCACTTAGCTTTATTCTCTTTGCCTCTAAGAACTGACTGAGTTACTTCATTTCTTTCCTGTTCTTGCCTACGGTTAAAGGGGGAGAAAAGAATGAGAAGCAATGCGAGTTGGTTTCAGGGAGTAGTCTAGTCTCTCTAGCTCAAGTTGCATTGGTTAGCACCATTTTCTCGGGTCTCACTTCTCACTCTTCTCAAAACTGGACTACATACATGAGAACATTCATATCTATTACCCAGAGACAGCTAGCCGATGGTTATAGTCTATCTTGAGATGCAAAGAGAGAAATTTAGTTTGTTAGCGAGAGTTCCAGTGCAGTGGAGTCTTCTCCCACGATGTGGTCTTCAGTTCTGATTTTCAGTTCCCTACTACCCTCCTTGTTTGAGGACCCACCTTATCAGCATCTCACTGAACGTTTGAGGAAGGCAACCACCTCTGGCTCATAGCTTCCCTAACCATGTAACCTTCATCTGTAAGGCAAGTCTTCCTCCTGGACAGTTTTCCAGCTGTCACTCCCTGCCCCAGGTGAGTACTTCCAAACCTCACCACTGCTGATGTGAAGCTGAACACCTGCCTTGTGAAAGCAACACTTGGATGTGTCTTTCATCTTTACCAAGAAATGGGTTCTCCTCCAGCATCCTGAAGAGACGATCTTGGTGTATCTATGTATCTCTAAAATTACAAATTTCAAGTATAACATAGCAATCCTGACTTAACTGAAATAGAAATGACAGTGGTCATCATTCTTCTACCCATCTTGAAACCAGTGAAAATGTTGAGATCTGTGTGTACCTTGTGTGGTGTGAAGGTGAGCTACCTGTGAACATGTCACCCCACTAATGGTTAGAGATGATTCAGCACATCTGACTAGATGAGAAGATCCCATGGGAGCATCTTCCTTCACTGCCCAACATGTATCTCTTCCTGAGCTACATGGTCATATAGATAGGACCACCTTCTTTACAAGAGAGTCATTCTTCTGGCAAGGTAATAGGATCCTCTCTTGTCGGACGGCTCAAATCAGCTTTCTAATGTGCAGTCTATTTCAAAAGGCATCTACCCAGCTTACCTAACAGAATGTTGCATGCAGAGACTTTGAGGAGAGCTTTCTCTCTGTGTTGGACCTCTGCAGACCTTTGTAAACTCACTTCTATTTCACTGCAGCCTACCAATTTCAAAAAGGAATTTTTCAACTTCCCAAGGAAGAACTCTCACATCTTGTTTAGAGTATACATAACTTGATTAACTCTGTCCAGTGATGGTAGGTACAAAACTTTGAAAGCTATTTTAAAGCCTTAGCAGCAACCTGAGAAAACAGCAAGGTTCTGATACTCTGTGATTGTGTATGTGTGCATACACATACACACACACACACACACACACACACACACACACACACATGCACATCCTTGTGAATTCTCTCTTGTGAAAACGTTATTCAGCAACATCAAGTTATGTTAAAACATAATTTTTTGGTAGTAAAATTGTGTGAAATTTTAGTTTTAATTTTCATCAGTATATGCATTTCCATATGCCCCCAGTGGCTACATTGTGCCTCTTCCCCCTTTCTACATTTTGATTTTTAAAAAGCTAATGTGTTTCCAGTATATATCTTACTACTAGGAAAAGCTGGTTGCACAGGTTTATTCCTAAAGGAATAGTCCTACCACTAATTTTTTTAAAAAAATGTAATTTTGTTCTTATTACATAGCTGAGTATTTTGCTTTATGAGTGATTTTAAAATGTCATTCAAAAACATTTGTAAGATTTATGTCTTTTAGTAGTCCCATGGTCTTTCTTCCTAAGCCACCTACCTAGGATTTAGGTAAATCCTAAAGTCACCATGCAGTGGCAAGAACACAGCAAACGTTCTTAATTGTTTACAGTATCTGCACAGAGAAACCTCAACTTACAGGCATATGTCTGCTCACACCAGCTCTGTCTGTTCTTCCCTAATCTGTGTGTTCTGATCTATTAGAAGCCTAGACCAAAGCACAGAAGACATAAAAAGTAAATTAGGATAAATGGGTTCTTCAAAAAGATGTGGTATTTTAGAATATTCACGGGATTGAACCATTTTGTGAAGGTCACATTGGGAACTTCATCCAGACATTAGAACTGGAGACATTTGCATGTTTACTTGAGCAAATTTCCAAAATGAGACTCCACAGAGGAAACTGTGGAAAGCCAGCTGTCTGCGTTCTATCCTCACAGGAGGCAATATGATTTTGTGGTCCTGGTCTGACTTCTCTGGCACCCTCAGCTGTCTGCATTCTATCCTCACAGGATGCAATATGACTTTGTGGTCCTGGTCTGACTTCTCTGGCACCCTCAGCTGTCTGCATTCTACCCTCACAGGGGAAAATATGATTTTGTGGTCCTGGTCTGATTTCTCTGGCACCCTCGCTTAAACACACCTGATTTTCCTGACGACATATTAAAATATGATGTCCTTTATGATGTCATAGCTGTTCCCCCTTTGGGTCAAATCACCGAGATCATTATTGCCTTACTTAAAGAGAAGCACAGGGAATCTGTGTGTTTGGAAAGATATCTGTGATTTTTGAAAACCTTCACAGACCATGCAATAGAAAGAAACTGACAATATTTAGCCATTATATTGGTATTTGATATCATCTCTGAGGGGTCTAGAGCTCTGCTTTGAAAAAGAAAGCCCATAGGGTATGATGCTAATGAGATTGATGGAGACACCCTCTGTTAATCTGGGAGGTAACCTTGAGATTTAGCACCAACTGAACACACAGCTGAAGGAACTGAAAACTGAGCTCAGGAAAAAAGTGAGAGTAGCAAACATCTCTTATCTGGGACTGGCATATTTTTTTAAAAAAGGGTCTTGCTTTACACTTACAAAATACTACATGGAGACATCCTATGTGGGTTCCCTCATTTCTCTCATCAAGGTACCTCACTGTTGGCACATACATATCAGGGGTCCTCACAAGGTAGTCAGTCCTATTATTATCTTAAAGCATATGTGGCACAGCACAGGGATCCCCGAGTATCTCTCTTCTCTCAAAAACCAGAGTCACCCTCATTGGTTCTTGCATGGCTTAGTTAGTCTTTGTCTATCTTGTGCTGCAGTAACAGAGTGATTCAGGTCAGGTAACTTAAAAGTAACATGTGTATTTCATACAGTTCCAGAGAGGGGGCAGTTTCAGGTCCAGATGCATGTCACTTCTGATGAGAGCCTTCTATGGTTGAACACAAAGATGAAGAGTCCCATCAAGTATGCTAGGCATCAGAGCTCACAAAACAGCATACCTCCCAGCAAGAGGCAAACAGGCCAATTCCATCATGTTATAGGAATCTACAACTAACCCACTCTTATAAAAGCTACACCAATTCATTCATGCCTGTCTATGTGCTGAGTTGGGATTCAGTTTCCAATGCCTGAACTTTGGAAGGTGCTGTCAAAGTCTGGCAGTACATCAACCTTAAGACGTTTCCTCTATATAGTCATCATGAGCTCAGTCTTTGCCACACGTCCTCTAGGGATACAACAGAGCAGTTTTCACACGTTCTGTGAGTGAGGAGTAGGGGCACTGAACATGACCAAAGAAGAACCTGCCTCACACTTGCAATTGCAGAAAAATTTGGACAGGTTTAATATTTTAGGGCTAACCTTTAAGTAGATAAATATAGGAAGGCATTGCTGCTACTGCTGGTACATTTAACATTCTAGAACTCTTCTGCTTTCTCCCTTAATGAATGATAGTAGATGTCTTAGTAGGAACATAGGTGCACTCCCACCATACACTCAAGCCTTGGACCCAGGCCACTCAGGTAGAGGAAGAAGTACACTTCTTCCCATTTGCTCATACTGCCAGTTAGTGGCACACTCTACCAGTTAGTTAGTGGGCATGCTCCATTTAAAGGTAAGCAACCATTGTACTACTGTACTAGGTTTCTCAGGCTATAATAGGTGGCTTTTCTTTGCCTAAATTTCTTGTGCAATAGGAAGAAAAGGGTAAAATACTAGATTGTTCTGGTTCATGTTATTTTGTACCTTATTTTATGGTTTCGAGCACTAGAATGACAACAAATTGAAAAAGCAAAAGAAAGTTAATACTAGCCCCACTACTAATCAGTATAATATCTGTTGTGATTTACTCTGTAATCTTTTCCATATTTAAAGATGTACAAAACTAATGGAGACACATTTTGCAATGTTTCTTATATTCATATGACCTCTGTCCCCTTTTAAATTACAACATTTCGTAATTTTCCCTCATCTACTCATTTCTCTTCTCTTGCTGGTGTGCTTCTGCCTTTTGCCTCATTCTAGGGCAAAAGACATCAAGCATCCTATATTCTCACTCCAATAGTCAGAGATAAAAATCAATCCTCCGTTATGTTCACTAATGTGAACAATGCTCAGTTACATAAGTTATTTCTCTACATTGCATTTTTGTCTAAGGATCTAAAAGCTCCTGCAAGACATGGTTGTGCAGTCTGAGGCAAAGCCCCAGCCAGTGTCTACATGGACAGAACTCTTAGCACATACCATAGCACAGGGTTTGCCGAGTCTCTCTGATTTCAGGAGCATCTCCCTGTTTCACTTCAGGTCAGGGCCTTTCAGTGCTCACTCACTGACACAGTTATTTCCCCATTCTTCTCTGAACCTGTTACAGGAATGGAAAGGTTCACATGCCTACCATGTGCACAGGTTAATCTTGGCTTTATTGAGGCCGCCTGATGAATTTGTTTTTCTATTGCAGGAGTCGGTGAAACTCTTAGATTATCTCCATATGGATTTCGCGTGACTGTTGTGCTTTTCAATCTCTTTTCTATATGCTCTGTGACTATGCTCATATGTACAGATCACCAAAGGGGAACTAGGGGTGAGGAATTGATGGGAGAGCCCGGATGTTTGCTGGTCTTGGTCCAGTTATGCTTAGAGAAGGGATGGCTTTCTGACTTGTCGGGTTGAAGTAACTCAGTTATAAACAAGATTTCTCTGGGTACTGACTGGGAACACTGCTTGTATATTGTAGTCTCTACCTTCCTCATGCCTTAACCATGACCTCACCAAAGAAGAGACAGAAAGTATAGATTCGGTTTCACTCCAAACCATCTTTGCTTAAATAAGTAAGTTCACAGAGGGAAAAATATGGTCCCAGCTGGGAATGGACTGAAAGAAGAAAGGAAGTGATGTCTTATCTGTGGTAGCATCTTTCTCTCAGTTTAACAGAGGATTGAGATAAATAGGCAAGTTAGGCCACAGATAATGCGAAAACTTCTTATATTCTCTAACTAGCCAGATAGCATTAAACAACTACTGAACTTCTACGTGCCTCAGTTTTTACCCATTGTGTCTAATAAAAATCAGAACTTCTTTTCCTCTATCCCAGGAATCTTAACAGCCAGTTGAGATAATATAAAAAAATATGATCAATGTGTGATTGCTTAATGCTATGGTTTCCTGAACAAGACCAAGACTAATGATGACATTAGTTGACATGCTAACATAGAGGGAGGAAGCTCCACAAGGTCCTACCCCTAGATGAAGGGCTACAGCTTGACAGTGGTTGCTGAGTGAGGTTGTCCAATCCTAAGTGGTCAACCATGTACACATGTCC
Source organism: Mastomys coucha (assembly GCF_008632895.1). NCBI lineage: Eukaryota > Metazoa > Chordata > Mammalia > Rodentia > Muridae > Mastomys > Mastomys coucha. The sequence continues at coordinate 181,439,511 of NW_022196904.1, read as the reverse complement.
ATATGGACAATGATAATAGACTCAGTATATTGTATATATGTGAATATAGCATAAACATACATACAAAATTAAAGATGAAGAGGTTATGAGTTTGAGAGAAAAATGACCATGGGAGGACCAGAGGAGGAGGGCATAGTACTGATGTAGATGCAATACTCATATTTTAAAAAAGAAAATCTCAAAAGAATTACATTTTTTAAAAAATGCAAGCACATAGAAATGCACACTATTCACATTGCACTGAATACAAACGAATTATCTTCAGATAGTGTATCAGACTTCCTTGATACAGGCATTAATAAAATGTAGGAGCCCTTAGGAGACATACGAATTACCCCAGTATCTCCCAGTATCTATTTTCCTAGAACAGGTGGTACTGACTTTTCAGTTTCTGAGGCAGAATTCATTATGTACTCCAGGCTGGCCTAAAGCTCACCAAGTACCCAGGATGAATTCAAAATCATGGTTATCTGTGAGCCCCATGCTTGCAGGTGCCGAAGCTGCAGGCAGGCATGAAACTAATTATTGAACCTCACAGAACGTAGGACCTGAGTTCCAGTCCCCAAAAACTGAATTCAGATCTATGCAGTTCTATCAAAGCATGCTTAGCACCCATACTCTTGAAGAGGGTGTCAACATTTGATATAGCCCCAACTTTACCTATGCGTTATCTTGAACTATAGCAAGACTGAGCATCCTCTGAGGGACCTTGAAGCACATGGATCTTGGAGAGTAATGAGAATCTTCATTAAGGGGAAAACTAGTACCAGTAATACTTAGAAAAAACTTCAGATGACTGACCCCAGGACCAGGGACTCTCAGAGTTTAAGAGGCACACACTCCCCTGAAGGTAGCCTTTTTCTACCCACCATCATCTAAACTGGGATATCCCTCTTTGGCTTCCCAGTTATTAGGATGCTTTTGGTGTTCATCCTCCATGAGAAATACAAAGTGATCATTCTGAATTGAAAACTATCACTGTGCCATGTGCCCAACACTCCTGCTTCAAACATTTGTTGTCTTGTCATTGTTCTTAGAAGAAAGATAGAAATCAGAAACTTGGCCCCCAAGACTCCAAAGGGCTTTTTTCTTTCATCTAACTATTGTATAGCATATTCTTATAATCTTTCTTTTCATTCTCCTTTCATCATCAATCTTACTGTCTCTTTCCACTCATAGGTGCATGTTTCCCCGTGTTCTCACTGCCTGAATTCCTAAACCGCAACCTCCTTACGAGTCTGCTTTGCTCTCTTTACTCAGGTCTCAGCTCTCTTGCTCTGGAAGTCTTTCCTAGAAGTTCCCAATCAGAGTAACTTTCCCTCTCCCGCTATGGCACAAGCTTTGGGCACCATGTAGCCAGCTCTCCTTGTAATGACCCTTACGTATTTTAAGTTTTGTGGACTTATTTAATGTGCATCTGTCTCAAAAGTGGTCCATAATGTCCTAAAAGCTCAAACTACATTTGCAATGCCATTGCAGCTGTTTCTGGACCTGCGTTACCCAATTTAGAATCTTACATAAGATACTCTACAATATCTGTATTTGATTGATTGATTGATTGAATGAATGAATGTGTCAGTTTGTTCAGGCAAGGGATTATCTAGGACTTAGCCTATCATTGGCATCCCTGTCTTATGTGGTTATTAGAGTCTAGGAGAATGGAGGGATGATAGTCCCAAAGTGATCAGTGATCATGGTGTTGTTAGCCATGTCAGCCACTATATTAGGAGCTCCTGAAGGTCGAAGTCTCGTCTAGTCCATTCCACTGAGTAGGCAAAGCTATGTAACCAGCAGTGGTGTTGTCTTTCATCCTTAACAGCAAGACACAGCACCTTGACAATGTTATTTCCCCACTGAGAACTCAGGCACGAGGCCTGAAACTGCATCCAGGAGCTTGGTTACTTCCTGTTTGATTGGAATGTGGCATTCCATTGTCTTCAGAGTTCTCAGAGCTGACTCTGTAACGCTACCTTATTCCTAATGAACTAGTGTGAACACTGAAGTCTTTCACACCCAGGGAGAATATGATCAGGAGCAGAGAAGTAAGAATGTTATCAAGTGAAAAAGCCATCATGGCAGCTAGACAAACGGAACATGTTAAGAGAGGTGTGTTTGTACGGTATGTATGTGTGTGGTTGTGTACTTGTGCATGTTTGAATGCGTGTGTTTGTGTATGTGCATGTATGTTCCTATGTCTGTGTGTGTTTGTATGTGTGCATTTGAATGTGTGCACATGTTTGTTTGGATGGATGTGTATGTATATTTGTGTGCATGGATGTGTATATATATGTGTTTGTGTGTGTGTTTGAATTGTATACATGTTTGTTTGAATATATATGTATGTATATTTGTATATATTTGTATATATTTGTATATATTTGTATATATTATGTATATTTGTGTTTATAGATGTGTATATATGTGTGTTTGTGTGTGTGTTTGAAGGTGTGTGAATGTACATTTGTATGTGTATCTGTATATATGATGTATGTGTATGTTTGTGTGTGTATTATATGTGTTAATATGTTTGTATGTATGTTTATATGTGTGTGCATATATATGTGTTTATGTGTATATGTGTAAAAGGTATGTGTGTGTCTGGATGTGTGCATATGTGAACATAAATATTTATATATTTGTGTGTGCATGTGTGGCTGTGTGTTTATGTTTGTGAACATATATTTGTGTGTGAATGTGTGTGTACATATATTTATTTGTGTATGTGTGTATGTGTGTTTGTGTGTGTCTTCTTATGTTTATATAAGTGTGTATGTCTGTGTGAACATGTACTTGTATGTGTGTGTGTGTGTGTGTGTGTGATTTGTCTATGCAGACATAAGGTATCTTCCTGTATTGCCTTCTGCCTTACTTTTTGACACTGGATCTCTCATTGGACCCACAGATTGAGAGTTGACCAAATAAGCTCTGAGATTCTCAAGCTCTAGTGCTAAGGTTTACATCATATGTTGCTGTGCCTGGCTTTTACACACTAGGGAACCACACTCAGGTCCTTATGCTTCCATGGAAAGCACTTTGCCTGTGAGCTATTTCCTCTGTCCCTTAGAAGAAGCTTTATGTAAGTGAGAAGGTCCAAATGAAGGCCAATGAAATAATAAATACGAGACAGAGAGGCCAAGGAATTGAAGAATCAAGTAGCAGCCGCTGACATCTTACTCTTCACGGCTGTGGGAGTGATCACTCCCTCTTCGTAGATCTAAAGCAGAGTTGCCTGAAGATTGAGTCTTCCCAGTGTTGTCTTAGAAAAGATGATGTGGACTCACATGATGCCTGTCCTATAATCCTGCCTCATTCCTCTGTCAGCAATGAAGTTTCTATTCCCTGTCTTAAGCCACAAATAGCTATATCTACCTCCAATATTTACCTCAGACACTTGTTTCAAAATCACAATTCCTTTCCCTTGCCCACACCTGTGGTTGGCTTCTGAATGAATATGAAATCCGAGAGAATGTGGAAGTAGAAATATACAAGGAACAGAAAGAACAGATTGATCAATCCACTTGAGTTGTCCACAGGACAGACAGATGCATTAGCAAGACGGCTGGCATTTCTATTTATTAGATAAGGGAATTCAAGTAACCACAGTGTGTGAGCCTGTGGACATTTGTATAATAGCTTGAGTGGTGTGGAGATTTTTTCACTCAGGCAAAGAGTTTGGCCTGTGATGTTACTGAAAGCTCCACTTTGCCCTGCTTGTACATTGGCCATCGTGCATGTCATCCTGTGCTTCTAGGTATAGATTGAATTTGTAGGTCACATACACTCATAGGGTTTGAACTTTTTGCCTTTTTCTGTGTATTAATCCTTTAAATGTCAGCATTTTAAAGTTGGCATTTTTCAAAAGATATGATACAACTTTAACCTTACTTAATCGACAATACATTTCTAGTTCGAAGGTTTGGGGTGATTTAGTTTGTGTTTTGTTTTGTTCTTTGCCTGAACATGTGGAAAGCCATCAAAACAAGAAATTGTAAAAGGAATACATCTTGCTTTTGCCACTTGAGTCGAAGTGACATTGTCCCTTGAATGTATCAACCCATCATTGCAGAGACCCTTCCTTTTTACAGGAATTTATAAATGCAGATTTCATCTCGTGCCTCCACATGAGACATTTAGAATGATAGAATATCTAAACTAAGATTTAAAGGACTATTCTATGTATTTTACAGCCTCATTTTAATACTTATTCTACAGTTATTTATTTGCAGGGCATTGTATCGACTAGTATGCATGTGGCTTTTATGACAACCCATTGATTTATGATGGAAAAATGCTTTTATGCCCATTTCATAGGTTTGGTAACTGAGATGGAAAGAAAAGAAATGATTTCTATGAATTCACATAACTTGTTAGTGGTGACTAGGACTCGAGGCTGAGTGATGCCTTCATTCTTTGGCCATAGTGCTAAGTCTCATCTGCAAGAATAAATGAGAAACCCAGAGACAATGGTTTAGATCCCAGAACTCTAGCTTCCTTGCTGAGTTAAGTTCCAGTAAATAAGGAAGCCTTTCTAGACTCCACGTTCATTGATGAAGATGATGAACATCACCTACTGTTTTCTCCATGCTGCTGTTATACAGAAATGTTTTGATCAAGAAACACAGTGAGATAAAAATCTATGTTCAACAAGAGAAAAAAATGAACAAAAACAGAATTAATGGTCATTATCATAAATAGTTCTAAGTCTCATGTCATATCAGGTATCAGATAAGGTATTTTTCATCCTTTCCCTGACATGGTTAGGGAAGTGGAAAAAAGATAATTCAAGGTTATTGAAGATCTATGTAGTGTTCTTTGCCCATGCCAGATCAGATTTAATAAAGCCTTCTAATTAACTGAATATTACATTGAAATTGGTAAATCAAACACTTAGTATTAGAAGCCTTGAAAAATTGATATTTGATGCCCCTTTGCCTTAGAGAATATTCTTAGCAAAGTACTTAATTGTTACAGTGATGTTATAGGAGCGAGATGCTCTCCCCTACAGGAGGAAGGGGAGAGAGCATCAGGCCCCAACTGTCTTCCATCTAACACTGGTCTTTCTTACAGGGTGATGTGCAGCGGACACTCATCCAAGTGGACTTTGGAGATGGCATTGCAGTATCTTACGTCAACCTCAGCTCTATGGAAGACGGAATCAAGCATGTATATCAGAATGTGGGCATTTTTCGAGTGACCGTGCAGGTGGACAACAGTCTGGGGTCTGACAGCGCCGTCCTGTACTTACATGTAACTTGTATGTTATTACTGTTGTTGACTTATGACATATCTTGAATAATGTGCCCTTTAAAAAAAATCCAATGTAGACTGTTCTATCTAGAGGATATGCAGTAGATAGCTTTAGGAAGGGAAATTGAAAGTAAGAAAACAAGAAGGAAAGAAGAAAACCAAGAACTGTGACAAAGTTTACCAAGAAGTGTAAATCTTAGACTTTAGATAGAGCCAAATTGTTCTTAGTTCATCTCCTCTGCCTCTTCTAATACCCTCAAAGAAGCAGAGTCTGCCATTGATGGGCACTCAGAGCACTTGATTAAAGCCTGTGTTTCCATCTTTCTTGTTGTTCTGTTTTGAAGGCAGGAAGAGTTGCAACTTGCAATCAATGCACATGCCATCTCTATCATTACAAGTAAAGAATTTCTCCGCTATAACACTAAGGGTGCCTTACCAGGAATAATCCTCTTAGTCTTTTTCTTCTTTTTAATAAAATGTGTGTCCTGCATTTGGTAAGTGACCTGTTATTCGAGAGAAGTTGGTCTAAGAAGATGATATAATATAAATGTAGTGTAAAGTCCTATGTTAGGAATCAGGTCCAAGACTTCTAAATGCCCTCCCAGTGAATAATTTGAATTTGTGAGTTAATGGTGAAATAATAACTTCTAAATTATATAAAGTAAGTTAGTGGGATAAGGATTTGTAGATGTGAGGGTTCTCCTGACAGTCCTAGGACTTTCAGTGTTATTACAAAAAAAAAAAAAAAAAG
>NW_022196904.1:181423918-181433503 GCF_008632895.1 Mastomys coucha | reverse complement strand
ATGGAATGTGCTGTTTTGTATAAGTGGCCTCATTCAAATTCCACATCCAAGGGCAAGAGTATTAAGTATGGGCATCTCCTGCTGCCTCTCTCTTTCACCCAATCCAAGAGATGGATTGAATGTAGGAGGCCCCAAACAAAGCATCTTTCCTAAATGGGTTGTAGTGGTCCAGTGAGTAGGACATGGTTGTGGAGGGATGGCCAGCCCGTTGTGGGACTACTAATCACTCGTCTCTGTATCTTACACAGGTCAGGTCTGAGTGTGCTTTACAGAAACACATTCCTTTCTCTGGGTCTGAACAAAGTCAGGCACGTCTGTTTACCAATCTTCCTCCCACTGGTTACATTTTCCTGATCTCTTATTGTGTATTCCAGCTAGGCTTTGCACTGTCCATGCTCTTTGTGTGTATTGCTTCAGTTCTGAAAACCACTCTGTGGCAGGTATGGTTAGGAACCATTCTTTCCTGTGGTTCGTAGATCTAAAGCAAATAATTTAAAATCAGACTCACTCCCTCATGCAACCAGGCTCTAGAGTTGTGTACCTGACTCAGCTCCTGAACCCTAAGGTTAGTGTCTGTGATGAGGTCGGCTTGGGAAATCCTTACCAGTAATCCCCTTCGTTCACATAGTTTCCGGGACAATGGGAATATTGAGGTTCATGACATATTAAGTAAGCTCCCATCCATCCTACCACCTATAGGGTCTAAGACACAGGACCCTCCTCTTACTGTGTTTATAGTAATAAAAATGATGAGAGGCTTGGAATAGTCATAAAATCTTTAAAAATATCACAAACAATATCTGTAAAAAACCCATTTGCCTGTGAAGTAACTCTATGTATCTAGTCTTACTACTTCTCATCATCAGGTTAGAAGAGGTTTCTACTGCAAGCCTATCCTCCCTGGAAGTGACAACTTTATTACCGTGTCTCACAAACTTCAAATACATCTTCCATACTCCAGTCAGTTGTCAGTATGAGTTTAAAATTCAGTCACAGCTTCCTGTACACATTTCTCAAGATCTCCAATCTAGTCTTGGGACTCAACCTTTTCATATAGTGTAAATGCTTCTGTGTCCACTGGCTTGTTCTCAACCAACGCACACTCGCCACCTTGCCTCCGGACCCTAGGTTTTCCAAATCCCACGGAGGGGTGTAGAGCTTGCCTCAATTCAAGAAATTTAGGATTGCTAAAGCCTTTAGTTTTAAAAGAAAGGATATTTTTATTCATATACAAGTTTCTTCCTTTTTTTTTTTTTTTACAATGCAATGTTTATATTGTGACTTTAATCTTTTAGACTCCTGTTTGTTGAATGGTTGGGTAAGCATTCCTTAGGTACTGTATCACTTTCTAAGCCTGGCCTCGGGGGATGAGAATTAGCTATTTTATGCTGATTGTTTCAAAGCAGGCTATGTTTTAAATAGTTAGCTTGAACATAGTAAAATCCCATTGCATTAATCTCATCTCGGCGGGCGTTCTCCAGCTTCTCTCCTAAAGGAACCATGTTCTGTTCCATGTACACAAACTCACTCGGTTCATTTTGTTCACGAACAGAACAGATAAGATAGGTGGCAGGAGCCCCTTCTCTCAGATACAGAACGCAATGACTGGAAGACTTGCAGTTTGATTTACTTTACACTAGAGTCATACTCCCAAGCATCTCAAACACTGACTGGTTTGTGTGCCTGAGGTCCAAGATATGCAGGCAAAGGATAGGTTGGCATTGTGAATGGAACATGAAGGAGCTGACAATCACACTGTGCTTATACTAGTTACTTTCTGTCAGTTCTGTGACAAAAAAAGGAGAAGTTTATTTTAGCTCACAACTGAAAGTACAGTCCCACATTCTGAGGGAGACTTCACAGGAGGGATAGCACTCAGGTCACATCACATCCATAGTTCAGAATCAGATTGTCACAAAAGTGATTGGCTTTCTTCCCCCAACCCCCTCAACAGGTTTTTTTTTATTTTATTTATATAAGTACACTTTAGCTGTCTTCAGAAATACCAGAAGAGGGCATTGGATCCCATTACAGATGGTTGTGAGCCATGCGCTCTCATGTGGTTGCTGGGAATTGAACTCAGGACCTCTGGAAGAGCAAGCAGCGCTCTTAACCTCTGAGCCATGTCTCCAGCCCCTTTCTTCCTCTTCTTATGTGGTCCAGGACCTGAGTCCATGGAAGGGTGCTGCCCACAGTCAGGGTAGGTCTTTCTACCTCAGTTATTTCAACCAAGAAGCTCCCTCGTCAATTATAATTTTTGAGAACTGCTCACACACACCCGTTATTTAAGTTGCTAGGAACACCTGGTACTTGGTGGAACTTAGGTAGGTTTGACCCTTGGATGATTTGGGATCAGGTCAAGTTGACAGTCAGCATATCCATTACAGATGCCTGGTTTCATGAGTCACTCCTCTCTAAACCTAAATTCTTTCCCTCTGTCCAGAGATGCACATTTTGTACCCAATGATAATTCTATCAAGCAAAATATGTGACATTCTGGCACTTAATCAGATTTGATTCTTTTCCCTCTTCAGAGAGCAGATGTATTTGGACTTGGTGAGCTATGAGGTAGCTGAGAATTAGCTGCATTTCTTACCTGTCAGGCCTTTCCTGCCTCCCCATTCTCCTAAGGCTCCCCCAGGAATCCCATTGCTTGCTTGAATACACATTCCCCGCATTCACCAGAAAAGAAAGGTGATTTGATTCCAAATCAAAGGTTTCTCAATGTGAGTTTGCAAAGGTCATCAGAAGCAAATGGAACTGATGCTCTGCTGTAGCCCCGCCAGGAGCGAGCATGTATCTCTTGCAGGCGCTGGGGTAATTTATTGAAGCCTGACAGTTGGAAACTCCTTGGGGATAGTATTCACTCTGCTCTGCTACTTTGCAAACTAATGAGACACTTGGTGCAGATTTTCAGGCCTTCAGCTGGATGGGGCAGAAAATTTAGAGGGCAGAGGATTTCAGCTCAGAAAACTACCTCATCTCATCCGTGGCCATCTTTCAGGGAGGAGAGCCATTGAAGTGCCCACAAACCTAGAGGTTGAAATATAAATGACAGCAAATGGACTGGGGAAGAGGTTAATTCACCATGAGTCCATCTCTCTTATTCTCAACACATAGGAATACTATTCCTGTCTTAATGACTTCATGCTCTGACCTGTGTCAGAAAATACAGGAGTTTTTACAATTATGGACATCGTGGTTGTGTTGGCATGGAAACGACAGATCAGAGTCAGATGAAGTACTGTTTACTTCGTCACCTTCCCCAAAGCTGAATGATATAAAATTAGTGATCTGGGTTCTATCTCAGACCTAGTAAATTATAATATTTGGAAACATGACATTGTAATATCCTTCAAACATACTGAAGTCTAGAGAGTCCTGCTTTTAGATCTTTTCCTTATAGTTTGAATATTATTTACTTCTAGTGGATTTTTTTTAAAGTTAGCCTTTAAACAAATAGCAATATGATATATTTGCATGATTTAACTAGATTACATGTCTCTAGGACATAAACCTAAGAGGTAGGCAACAATAGTCAATAAACACACACACACACACAGTTTATTCCTACAGACTCCAGCTGCTTTGTGTGTTCTAGAAAGTCTAATAAAAAGAAAAGAAACTCAGTCACTCAAGAAATTCTTTCAGTTATATGAGATGATCCAGCGCCACCTGCTGTCCATTTTATGCATCACAAGTATCCGTGTGGTGGAGCCGACTCTGCCTGCTTGTTCAGCACAGAGCTGGTGATTCTCAGAGATGACGCATTCTTAAAGTATCAGCCTATGGGCAACAGGAAACAGGTGGTTTACATCAATAGGAAGTATATGAATATGAGAGGCCATAGAGAGTTGTGCTATGAATTTTATATCTGTTTCTAGGTACACACACACACACACACACAAACACACCCCACGTGCTAAGGTAAAGCTACAAAGCATATATGCACCTGCTTCAGAGCCTACAGACAGCATGCATTGGATTATCAGCACATCTTGGATGTCCTCGGCAGCATTCCAGTCCACCATCTTTTCACACGTCTCTTTTCCTGTCAGCATGGCGGGCATGCCTCCTCCGGGCATGCTCACTGCCTCTGTTCTCACCCTGGAACACTCCAAACAGATACTTGGTAGAATCACTCACTTTATTCATGACTGTCTGATGCTATTTCTGAGAAGCACTTCTTGAGCATTCCATCAACAGCAGTTCTCTCTTTCCTAACTCATCTTTGTATATTCACTGCCTTCTTTCTTCAAAACTATAAGCTCTACCATGTGTCAGGTGTGTGTATTGGTGTGAGCTAGGGACAGCAGCCAGCACTTCCCTCGGAGAGTGTGGCTGCAGTGTTTGGGGGTTTCCAGGCTGAATGTGTGTCCACCCAGAGTGGACAAGGTGCAGCTGCAGAAGCCCTTCCCTTCTCTACAGCCACTCGTTTGTTGTTGTCAAAACAAGATCGAAAACATGGCATTTACCAAACGAAGACTCAGGCAGATGCTGTGGTGAAAGCCTGATAGCTCAGAGAGGAAAGAGAGCACCCAGTTGACCTTCCTGCTCTCCTGAAGCCTAGAAGGAAAAAGTTCTTTGTCCTCCTCTCCCTCCTCCTCTTCCTCACCCACTTCCTTTTCCCTCTCCATGATGTCTTGAATACCCTACAGTATAATGTCCCTCCTTTCCTTTATAGTTCCTATGTTTACTCCCTGTCAACTGGTTTCTTGCTCTGCCTCTGAATCTTTAATTGACTTTATTTAGCTCTTGTTCACAGAAAGCTCCTGTAGAGCCATGTGCTAGGGCTGAGCTGCACCATAACAATGATTTCCCAATTCACAGTCTTGGGGTTCACAGTGTGATCAAATATGCTGCAACCCTCTTTCTCTTTTGTCTCAGGTCCCCTGGAGCATGTGCACCTGTCCCTTCCTTTTGTCACAACAAAGAACAAAGAGGTCAACGCAACCGCCGTGCTTTGGCCCAGCCAAGTGGGCACTCTCACTTACGTGTGGTGGTATGGGAACAACACAGAGGTGAGCTGGCTGTCCCCATGGTGGCTGCTGATAGAGGCACAAGTCACGCTTGAGGGAGCCAACAAAGCAAGATGGCTTATGAGTCAGAGTGTGGCCCAAGCTACCAAGACATCAGGCCTATGTACTCAGTAACCCCATCCAGTTCATCGTTTTCTCTTGCATCCATCCATCCATCTTTCCTAGCTCCCTCCCCTACATCCTCAGCCTCTTCTCCACTTACGTTCTCTAGATAAGCTTTCACTGCTTGCCCCTAGCTGAGGCACTGGAGACGTTGTTCAAAGGGTACAGTGGAAATTCTCCAACCAGATCTCTCCACCCTGACTCTCTTCCCTCGAGGTCAGAATGGAGGATATTATTTACCTGAATTTTATCACTTGAAAATACAAGAATTAAAGTTCTTTGGCTTGTTTGCCCCACCTCAAAAAGTAAGACCAATTTCTCAACAGACTTCTGATGTAGCCTCTTGAACATGGTTTTAGTGCTTTCTCTACCAAGTGGTGTGAATCTTAACTTTAGAACTGCATAGGGAGGACAGAAGAGAAGGGTTTGAGAGGACTGAGCCAAGGGAGGTCAGTAGACGACTGTTTTTCCTTCTGGGACACAAGTGTCCGGTTGTATTATAAGCAGCACTTCTCCAACACATAATTCTTTCTTTAGAGTCCTCAGAGCACAATCCCATTAGAGCTTGTCTTCATAACATCAACTTCCAGGAAACCGATGATAGTGCCACTAAGAGTGCTACATCACACAGGTCACTTTTGTCTCACTAGTGTCTAGGTCTGTGTCTGGGACTACTGTATTCCAACAGAATGCTCTAGAAATAGTTTATCTGGGACATGGATTTCAGAAAGCTTAGAAATTCTCAGTGTATGTTAATACATCTGAGGCTTCTTTCCCTTATTTTTCCACGTGATTCATTGGATTAAAACTTCTGCTGGGTAGGAGATGATGCAAGTATATATCTATATATCTATATATCTGTCTATCTATCTCTATATATCTATATTTATGTCTATATCTATATCTATGTCTATATCAATCTATATCTAAATGCTCAGCAAGCCATATGTGCTCAGTAACTTCATCCTGTTTATCTTTTCCCTTTTGCATGTATATATATATATGTATGTATATGAACATATACATATATATATATATATATATATATATATATATATATATATTTGTATATATTTGTGATGATGACAAAGCCTATAAGGCGTATTGATTTCCCTAGTCCTGACTCAGGATGATACCAGAAGACAGAGATTAATTTCCTGGAAAGATGTAGAATTCCTTAAGATTCTGTCTGCAGTAGCCTTCCCTTGGTCTGCTGTTGCTGGGGAAGTATTACACACTTTACAGTGGAACACTAGGATGAGCCTGCCTCCGTTCGGCTCACAGGAAATGTGGTGATACTCAGAGACAGGGGTTCTTCGACAATAACCCTGACTTTCCCTTCTATGTCCTTTAGCCCCTGATCACCTTGGAGGGAAGCATATCATTCAAGTTTACTGCTGAAGGAATGAACACTATCACAGTACAGGTCTCTGCTGGGAATGCCATACTGCAAGACACAAAGACCATTGCGGTATACGGTGAGTGTCCATCATTGCTGGTGGGCTTCAGGCCTCATTCTCAAATAATGGCCTTGGTCCTATGATGCTAATGACTTTCCAAGATTAAAGATGAGAGTATCTGAAAAAGAGCGAGAATGGTCTGAGGCTCTCCTTTAGAGAATGTTACTCATTAGCCAAGCAGTGGTCATGGTGTTTCTCGTGCCTAAGGGGAGACTCTTAGCTCAGTTTCGTTGGGTAGACTGGATGAGGCTTCCTCATGAATAAGGATCACTCATTATAGTTAGGAATTTTTTTTTTTTTGGTACTTGAGTAGTTAAAAGCATTTATTAGAGAAAAATAGCTAATTCAGAGAGACTTTGCTTTTAAATTCTATTTTTAAGAAAACCTTCCCATTATCCAAGTACTTTTAAAACTTCTTTCTCAAATCTGTACTTAAAACAACAAAAGGGAAATGTGCCACACCATCAACAATGGCAAGTCCTCCAGTAAACTAAAAGCAATAGAGAGTTCATAGTCACCAGAGGTCAGGAGTGGACTCAATGTCAGGTACAGAAATAGACATGCAACACAGCTCTGTGATGCCTGGGGAAATAGAATACATTTCAAGTATTAGATGAGATGAAATTTACTGAAATGGAAAGGTAGGATTATTGCTTGAAAATGAGATATAAAAACAGCTTTTACAGATTGATCCCACTTTGGTAATAAAATTTTCTATACCAAAAGCTAATCAGTTGGATATGAACTAAGTATTACCAGCAGATGGTAAAGACAGAAATGTTTATTATTAATATGGAAGTGGTACATATGCGTCATGGGAAATTAAACTTTAAAAAATAAGATTTTAAAACAAGATACAGAATATATGTGCTATGAAAGAAGAAAGAACGCGGTGCCAGGGAGAAAGGGGACAGAGAGAAAAAAATGGATTCTTTGTTTTAAAATATCAATTGAACCCAGTTCTAGAATCAATTGATTCCAATAATATAATGTAGGTCTAGATTGTCCTTTGGGACATAAGGCTCTTTTTATCAATTCTTTGTTGGGCCAACTTGACCTTTAAAACCAAAGAACAGTTTGTGAGCAACTTTGAACATGTCTGAAGACAAAAGGGCCTAAGGCTATTGTTCTAGAAACAGTGTTACACCTATTAGTTTTGCTTCTCCCTCCAGTCTGAAGAGGTTTGGTCAGCTCAGACAGCAAGAAGTCAAGCTGGATATGAAAGAGCCCCAACCAGAAGGCTACAGCATGACATATGTAGTAGAAAGGGCTGTGGATTCAAATTCTTTACCTAGCCCATTTCTGCATGCTGGCATTGTGTTTAACCTTCACTAAAACCCTAGCAGAAGGAAAGTGAGTGTGCAAATTCTCACTGTACCCAGAAATTAATGGCTTCAAAGCCAGCTCTGCTTAACCTGGAACCCCTGGTCTGATATGCCCTCCATATTACTTTCTTTTCTGTTTCTGTGGCCAATACTCTGACAAAGACAGGTTTATTTTGATTCATGTGTCTAGGGAGATAAGAGTCCATGGCAGGTAAGACATGGATAGAAGCAGGCAGGGAAGCTGCCTGGTCGTCTCACATCCATATGCAGGAAGCAGAGCAGAGAGCATGGGAAGTAAGACCAGTCTTTATCACCCAAACCCACATGCAGTAGCATATCTCCTTCAGCAAGTTCCTTCCTCCTATATGTTTCTTGGCTTCTACCATTAGTGCTAGCAGTTTGAAGACCAAGTGTTTAAACCCATGAATATGTGTCGGACATTCCACATCCAAACCCTGAATATGTGTCGGACATTCCACACCCAAACCGCAACACCCTATATAACTAGGCTCACATAATTGCCTGTCGATTAAATCTTCTGGATGGATTTCTCTCCATCATGAATGTCACAAGTTACAGTAGTGGGTACTGAGCCATGTCCCTTTGTTCAGGTTTGTAGATGGCCTTCTTCAATGAGTCACAGAAAGAATCATAGATCTAGAAGGTCTCAGTGTTGTTATTATCCAAACTATCATTTACAAGGGGATTGTACAGCCGTGGGAAACGACTGGCTTTAAAAACATTCTGCTAATTTGTGACAGTTCCATTAATAACAGTGGTGACAGTGACACAGACTAACACTGATGAAGCCCATTTTAATCACCGGCAGCTGTCCCAAGCACTTGAGATATGTGAACTACCTTATTAAATCCTGCAAACAGAGTTGGGGGGGGAATCTATAATTATTGCTGCTTTACAAATGGCAAAACATGGTGTAAGTATAATGAACAAGCAGAGCCTAAGAATTCTGTGTCCAGAAGGGTCATTTCCACACCAACGTCCTCCTTGTTATGCTTGGTGCCCTCACCCTCAAGTCTCTTTAAGGGCATCTTCTAAATGTGCTCACCCTCCATACAGTGGGCGATCATCTCTTTCTTCATTAAAAGTGTTAATGGAACAGATGGTCTGCTGTAACTATTCTCTATCATTTTCAATCAGATGAATTATCTAGAGAGTCACACACACATGGTTTGAAATGTTTGATTTGTTTGTTTGGGCAATTCTGGAACTAAACCTGCAATGTCAGACCTAGGAGGCAAGTGTGATATCACTGAGTGATCGCATCTGCCCTGCGATTTGAAACTTTTAATGTATTATGACTTCTTAAATAAAAATTACACTGGCCAGAGTTACATAGGAAGCTTTGAGCTCAAATGGTTAAAAAAGGAAGACTGGTTCTTAAGTCTTAGAGTTAGCTGGCAGAAGACTAGTGGAGAGCCATATTGATATGTGGGGGGTCCTGAGAATAGTTAAGCCACCTGAAGCAATTACTGTCCCCTAGGGAAGTTAGTCTCCATCTCCCAACAGAAGCAGAAAGAGGGCAGCTCTGCTTTACTTGGTTATGGCTCACATTTTTTTTCTCTATTCTTTTATTTTTTTTTTATTTTAGATATTTTCTTTATTTACATGCAAATTTCTCCATTCCCAGTTTCCCCTCCA
>NW_022196904.1:181415644-181421519 GCF_008632895.1 Mastomys coucha | reverse complement strand
GGAGAATATCATCCTGAGTGAGATAACCCAATCACAAAAGAACAAACATGGTATGCACTCTCTGATAAATGGCTTACATTTTTAAGTTGTCTGGCATTTACCTCTTAAAGGGTTGGAGATCTAATCAATAGTTGTGAGTTTTCTAGAGTACCCTGAGAACAGAGAGGCCAGCGGCTGCTGAGAAATACTGAGAACATACCTGCCCAGAACTTAGTAAAATAGAGGGAAAGGAGAGGCCATCATGCCAGACGGCAGTTGGCAAACTGTTGGGGAGTCATGGAGGAAGGCTAACTTACCTAAGGGCACCAAGCAGACTGAGCGGAAGGGCAGCTAGCTTGCCTTATTTCTCTTCATAGGTTCCAGTCTCAGGTCTGCCTTTATGAAATGGCAAGTGTGTCAAATTCATCTCCTTTAACAACTCAAAAAAAAAGGCCATTTAATTGGCATTGTTTTCCAACCCTACTACATGTATTTGAATACTTAGGAAGAACATTTCGAGGACATTCTATCTTCACCTCATACAGTTTCACACAATAAGTGATAATGAGGAAGCCACACTACTTGTGTCCTCTCACTTGGCTCGACACTCTTCCTTATGTATGACATCACTGCCTCTTGATGGGAGAGGTAAGGAGAAAGTGAGAATGACATCAGCCTCTGCCTTGAGAGGAATGTTAGAGCTAAGCAGGAGACGCTTGGGTCCTGCCGTTTATCACACTGCTAATTTATATGCTTATAATTGTTCTCCACAAGAAAGCACTTGGGGATGTTCCCAGGGTTGACCAGTGACTCAGAAAATGTGTCTCTGGAGCAAAGCCCCTGTCATAAGTACACAGTTTCTCATCTAAGAGTCCTCAAAGCATGTGTTTTTGATGACATGGTAGCATTGTTAAGAAATGTACAAGAATAGGCTTTTATGTGTCCTACACATATAATTGGCTTCGTTATTGTCACTTAGCCACCACTGAAGCACAAGGACATGCTTGAAACAAGAATTGATTGTCAAATAAGTAAATGCATAAATAATGAAGCCTCCATGGAAATGGAATCATTTACACATTGAATATATAACTACAAATTACATGCTACAGACATGGCCCTTAGAAACCTACAGTTGCTAAGTACCATCCTAAGGCCAAGAGCACAGAACCTCTATCCTCACAGATATTAATAAATGTATGTATTGATGAAATATATACACATATATTTGAGAGATTATAGACATATGTAATATCCAGTAAGTATAAAGAAGTCAAGATGTATCTGATGGTGAAGGAGACAACTAGTGGTATATTCTCCATGGTTGCATGCTTAGAACAGCCTCTCCAATGAGAGTCTGAGTGAAAGAGCCAACCATGCTTGGTATAGGGGAAGTAGAAGCATCAGCTATGGAAAGTAGAGGCATAATGGAGGAGCAATAGGAACAACAGGGCCCATCAAAACAAGGTGTGCAGGCAGGAAACACTGTAGAACATGAGGGAGCAGAGGGAGGCTGTACCATATAATATGGGATGAAAAAGACTGTCAAAAGAAAATACATTTATTCTAAGTACAGTGTGGGGCACCTGGCCTATTTTGGGAGAGGGTACTGTGATCTTCAAGTTCTGTCTACCAAACACTGTGAGGGAGAGGTGTTGAGGACATAAAGATACACCCTGACACTGTGATCTTAAGCTTGTACCAGCCTTGGGTTTTAGCTTCACTTTCTGGGTACAGAAGCCAGCTAATGACACAGTGACACTGAGTACTAAAGCTGACCCTTTCCTCTGCCAGCCAATTCCTGTCCTGCATGCCTTGGTCTTAATGTTCTTCATGCCTCCTCTGAGCCGCTCCCCATGTCCTCCCAGAAAATTCCTCTGTAAGAGTCTTGTTAGTTGAGTCATCATATAACTTCCTGGAGAATCAAGACTAACTCAGGGACTAGAGAGGAACCTCAACTAACCCTGGTGTAAGGAATGTGAAATGCCATTCTATGAAATGTACAAGCAAAACACTGCTAACAGTAGGATAATTTTATCAATAAATAAAAATATGTAATTTCTTAATTACTATATAGTCATAAAATGATAAAGCATATGCTCAATTCAGTGGTATCATCAAAATGTAATTAAAATGTCAATGGTGAGGAAGAATGGTTAGGAAAAATGTTAAATAGCTTTAGAATACTTTTGTAGGTAGGTACTGGGATGAATGAGCATTCCAGTTAAAGGAACAGGGTACACATATGTTCTGGCATCATAACATTGCTATGTATATAGGGCTCTCATATCACTTAATGTCCAGGATTTCAAAGCCTAGAGCTGGGGATAATGGGCAAAGGTTACAGAGCTGGGTATGGGCCAGAGTCTGTGCCTTCAGTTTAGCAAAGGAAGAGCTAACAGGGACAGGATAGTGTGCTTTTCTTCTAGAAGGGTCACTATGTGTGTGTGTGAAGGAAGCATTTGTATGAAAAATAATGTTTAGCCTGTATTGTGGAGCTATTTAACTTGCAATAATAAACTTACTGCTCCATCCACAGAGGAATTTCGGTCTCTTCGCTTGGCTTTTTCTCCAAATTTGGATGAATACAACCCTGATATCCCAGAGTGGAGGAGGGACATCAGCCGAGTAATCAAAAAGTCTCTGGTGGAAGTGAGTACAAACAGTACCTTCTCTCCACTAGACACCATTCTTCTCATCCTTGAATAGATTCATGGAGAACAGACCTTTAGAAAAGGAGGGAGAAGACAGAGCTGGAGCCCAAAGTTAATCAATTTAGTATCTTAACATTTGTGATCCATATATGCATGCCTGTCTTCATTAGTGGGTGAGTACAGCCCTCGGAAACACATAACCGTTATGACCCCCGGAAGCTGATTCTGCTTCAAGAAGGATGTGAAGATCTGTGAGAGTCATGCAGATGACTTCATGACTTGGAAATTAGTAAGGGAAAAATCAGTGACTGCATAATAAGCAAAGAGAACCCTGTCTAAGTGTCTTCAATGGTGAGTATAATTAATAAGAGAAGCCCAGGGTCCAGATCCACATCTATCAGCACACAGCTACAAGAGCACATAGTGCACAGTGTATAGCTATATTTCTGTGTATTCTTTTAAAAAAACAAAATCTTTATTCCTTCCCAGTCCCAGGAGAATGTAATTGGTACCCTCGTTGTGTAGGAAAAGCAACCAGGATAACTCTCCTAGACTCCCATGAGCCACAGGTGACAAAGCTACAAACCTGAGTTAGATGACTTGATTCTCATGCCTGGGATCCTACAACGCCACCACAGCTCCCTAAGCTTTCTGGAGTAGTGACAAAGTGATGTGGCTTATTCCTCAGTGGCTTATTCCTAATACTCAACTTGTGAGCCAAGGATGTCCATTCTATCCCCTGCACCACACAGGCCTCGGCTCCTATGTCACCACTCCTCACACTCCTGTGTGACTTCTTCCAACTGATTCTCCATCTGCCATCTTACAGGCCACGGGGATTCCCAGCCAGCACATCCTGGTGGCAGTGTTACCTGGCTTACCCACTGCTGCTGAGCTCTTCGTTTTGCCCTACCAAGATGGAACCAGAGAAAACAAAAGGTCGCCTGAGGACCTGGAGCAGGTGAGGTTCCCGGAAGACATTTCAAACTTCTCCCACCCATAAACAATCTAGCCACCAGAATAGCTCTGGGAGGACTGGTGGTGTACCATCAACCCTGGTATAAGAATCAGTAGACAGTTTAGTCAGAGAGCTGAGACTGGGTGACTTCTTCAGAGACCATGCCACTTAGGATGGGGTAAACATTCAGTGAGGTCCACATTATAGTGAAGAGATCACGGGCTTAGAGATCTAAGCCAGATTCCTAGCTTTGTCACTGCTATCATGGTTCTATCATAGAGAGGAAACAGTCAAAGACAAAAAGTTAAATAATTTAAGTAAACTCACTGATCCTATAGGTACTTTTGTCAATTAAAGAAATAACATAAGGGAGCCTTTGGCATAGAGAGTAGATGTTCAATAAACTTGTAACAGTTATGTTTATAGATGTTTTAGGAAAGAACAAGATGTGGGAATAAGGAAACTAAGACTGGTGTAGTGAAAGACATTTTTGGAAGAAGAAATGCTGATGCCAACGAAGTAAGATGGTTTGTGAATTGACTTTCAGAAAGTAGAGAAGCAAATAGGGACAGCAAAGAAATGGAAGATAGTGTGGTGACAATGTGGCTAGAATCAATTATGATGGTTTAGAGCATAAAAGGCACTCCTGTCATTTCAATGGAAAGCAAGGTACCACACTAGAGGTTGTAACATGATTAAGGAAACTGATTATATTGTCGGCTCCCCAGGGTTTCAATCAGAGTGAACCCAGTGTCCACATAGAACCTGTGATAAATTAATGTCCTCATTATGGAGAACATTGTTTCCCTGGTTGAAAAAAATGCAATGATGAAATTGTCATAGAAGGCCAAGATATGTCCTGAGATTCCACAAAGTAGGCCGCTCACTGGTGACCTATTGTGTTCCGTCTGTTGATGTTTTTCTCTGACTTGGTCAGTTAAAGAACTGAGGCAATGGTAGGAGTGAGTTCTGGAACTCATTTAATGAAAAGGTCCAGAGATACAGTACAGGCAAGGATAAATTCAGAACCAATCCCAAGAGTCATCAAATTACTTCCTCTTTCTTCTCTCCATCTGCTCTCCCTGTGTCCATGTGGGAACAGGAATGGAGCTAGGACACAGGGAAGCATGGATAGCTACAGCAAACTAAACTCTAGTTACCTTGAGTCTAACTCCACTCAAAAGCTTATGCCCATTGTCTGATCGTACCTCCAGTAGCTCTAGGTTTACCTTTGTTTTGGGTCCAGTGTAGGTCAAATGAGAAGGCTTCTCCTCATCCTTACAGTTATATAGATAGAGCACTGCTGTTAAAATTTCAGATGTCTTTACCCCCTGTGGATCAGAGCTTTAGACTAGCCCATCCCAAACTATTTAATAATTGTAAAAGCAGAGGACGAAGTTCTTCATAGAAAAATGTAAAGGAAGAAGAAACACTGAGAAAGCTAAAGCAGATTCCCAATGCTACCAATATAACTATGTAACAGAATATACAGGCTTGTAAGACAAACACAAATACAAATGGAAATAAACCCATCATGTGAGAGTTGAACTCTGGAATGCTGATCATAGCCACTCTCTTCATATTCTACTCCCTTCCTTATAAAGAATTTGTATAGAACACCCAGTAGGAATAAAGAATGGATTCTGTCCAGTGGTCCTTGAAGAGTGGGTGTGAAAGGCCACAGTCAGTATGCCTGGCTCTGTTTTCTGAGCCACTTTTCAGAGCATCCCTGAGGGAACAGAAATGCTAATTGAATGGGACTATCTTGTCTGTGCAATAAATTGAGGATTCTTCCCAGTGAGAAGCACTTGACCCCCTTATCAGGATGCCACCACCAGGTTAATCAAGTCCCCTCTGTCTGGGAGAGCTCCAGCAGCCTTGCTTTCAGACCTCGAGAGAGTGTGAGAAGGCCCTCTTGCCCTCAGTGGCCTCATCAAGATCACGCCTTGCCATCCCAAGACGAGTTGCTCAAGTCTGGCCCAAGTTCTGCCCTCTTGGCCCTACATCCCTTGCTTCTCTCTGAGTTCTCAGGGGTGACAGACATGGGTATGCCATGTCTGGAGGGAGAAGAGACAACCATGCTCTGAAGAGATTATGATGCCTTGCTGGAGAAAGAGGGGGCATACACTTGTAGTCTTTCAAACTCCTTAAATAGAATTATGGGAAGAGCATGCCAATTAGTTATGCAAAGTTAAATGCTCAGTCCACAAAATATGCATACAAATAACATACAAACTGAGTAGGTCATATTTAGGAACATGTATATGTATACATACAAATAACA
>NW_022196904.1:181345744-181415612 GCF_008632895.1 Mastomys coucha | reverse complement strand
ACATGTATATGTATACATACAAATAACATACAAACTGAGTAGGTCATATTTAGGAACATGTATATGTACACATATATATGACAATGAGAAAAGAGATCATAATGGGTCAAAAGAGGGTTATATGGGAGGATTTGGAAAAAGGAACAGGAAAGGTAAAATATTATCATTATATTATAATATCAAAAATAAACTAAAAAAGTACAAGTGTTACTTTGGACCAGGATAGACTTGTCATTGATAAATTTGCCAAAGTACTTGCTATTTGGGAATTTCAAAAAATGTGTAGACGTGTACCACACATCTGCGCTATGACCACGGTGCCTGAACATGAGGGTCACACAGGACTGTCTATGTTTCCATAGATTTCTGAGGGTCTCTACTTGGAACCTGTTGGCTCTATGAGGGATTCATTCCTGTCTTCTGTAGTTGCACCTAACTCTGGCTAAGCCAGGCTACTTCAGATAATCAATTTTTAAATCCACACTGAATGGCCTTAAGAGAGAATTTGCAAACGCTTGAACTCTTCAGGTTGGAAAGGTCACATGGCACTCCGTCTTCCAAATCATTTTCTTAAATAAGTGTCAAGGCTCTGCCTAGATAGTAGAAAATCGTAGTTATAATCCTTTGTGCTCCAAAGAATGAAGGCTATCAATACTTGGTCCTCAACAGTCACTATTCCAGGAACATATTCAACATCTAGACTGTTTTTAATAGAATTATTTGGGAAAATATCCTTACATGATAGGAGTAACAATGTCAGTCATTGGAACTAGAACAAAAGAGACATTTAAGAAAGGAGTACAGGTTTGAAAGAGAGCAAAGGTAAGAACTCAGGAACAAATGCATGAAGTTGGGAGGAGGATGTGCTGGGGGAGGGAAGAGCTGGAATGGGGTGTTAGAATGGATTAACCAAGATTCACTGTTCACATGTATGAAAATTTCAAATTATGAATAGAGATACTATTTAAATAAAATAAAATGTTGATTTGTTTTCCCTATTCCATCCAATAAAGCACATGCTTTCTTTGTCTTGATCCTGGAATTGATTCACATCCTCTTCAAGGTCCTTGAACATGTTTATAACCTGTTATTTTGTGTGTATTACCTTGTGCATCATTTAATCTGCTTTCCTCAGTGTACATTACTATGGGAATAATATTTTACTTCAGTGGTGACATGTCATGGTCTTTAGTGTTTTTGTTTTCATATTGAGCGGACACTTGGATATTTATTTGCTAGTACCCCAACTTGTCAGAGTTTGCATCAACTAGTTAATACTTTTCTCCTTCGCTATAGTGAATGGAAACATTTAAAATGGCTTCTCTTTCAGGTTGTTTCCCTGTGGGGTAAGAAGCACCTGCTAATCTGAGGTCAATACTGTGCATGAGAAAAAAAAAATGCCTGTTTTGTTCAGATGAGAATTTTCCTTTGTTACTTTACTCTAGCTGAGTTGATTCTGATTGTTTCACTCCATCATCATATTTTGGGGTAAAAATAAGAAGGAGATCCGGATGGCGGTGGCGCACGCCTTTAATCCCAGTACTTGGAAGGCAGAGGTAGGCGGATTTCTGAGTTCGAGGCCAGCCTGGTCTACAGAGTGAGTTCCAGGACAGCCAGAGCTATACAGAGAAATCCTGTCTCTAAAAACAAAAACAAAAACAAAAAAAAAAGGAGAGTTGAATTGCTGTTTTTCCTACAGGAAGGCTTTCCCCTGACATCCTTTCTAGTTCCTTTATTGAGCCTCCATTGCCTTTTTAACTAGTAATTTAAATGAAATGTGAACTTCATCAGCATCATAGACATATTCTACAACACAGGTAAAGCCAAGAATAATAGGCTGTTTCTTGAGGCATGATTGTTAAGCTGAAGTAGAATAGGAAGTGTGGGAAAGTGGCAGAAGAGGATGACAGTATGAATTAAAAATGAAATTCCCTTAGGAGACACACTTCTCACTGGACAACAAGAGAAGTAAATTCATCTTGCTTCAGCAACCCTGTCTCTGAGTGATCATGGATTATTTCACTTGAGTCTTTCTCAGGCAACTGCTTTTCCTTCTCATTTAGGCTCTTGCTATGCCTCCTGTAGATTTGCAGTTCATTGTAATCTTTCTGTTGTCCGAACTTTCAAATATTACAATTTGTATAGATTGGTGGAATGAACACATTCATGAGGAATGCGCTAGGAAATGCCTGTTCCCATGACCCGCATTACACGGTGGCTTTGAGGACAGCATATTTTACTTTGTCTGTGTTACAGATGGATTAGGAATGACAGTGTAATGGATTAAATACTGCACCAGTTTTATCTCCTAAACTCACTCACGAAAATATAAAACTAGATATCTTTCTTTCCCCCTCTCCAGTAAATGATTTGTGAAACCTATTTTTTTTTAATAGTGCTGAACTAGGATTAGAAGTCTTAACTGGGTAAACTTGGATATGTCATTTGAGCTCTATGCTCTTCCATGGGGATGCCAACATCAACACAAAGGAAATATACCTAAACACATGCAGCACTACCATAATAAAGTGTCAAATGCATGCATCATGTAGGTAAATATATAAATAATATAGCAGGATCTGATGAAGACAATACATAGGAAATAGTTCTGTAATCAACCTGGCAAGAGGTTTAAAGTATTGTTGAAATTTGTAAAGTGTTTACTTCTAATTTATCTGAGTAGCATAATGCCTATTTCTAATTGAGGTTATTCTTGTATGTAATGTAAATTACATCTACTTTTGCTGTTTATGCATAATCCTTTCCCACAGAGTATATATCCTTTATCAAATGTCTTTTGATGCAAGTTAAATAACATGAAACACTTTCTGTTACTAAATTGATTTTGCATACCTGGCTTAGCTTTGTAAATGATACAGACAAAGCCAATGAAGGAATGATAAAAACCAAAACACATCTAAGAAATTAATTATTTTCACAAGGGACTCTCCTGGAGATAATAAATTAAAAGTATGTTCTTCTAATAAATTATATTTTCTGATTTAGTTATTTATATGTATCACTTGAGTATAATCATTTTCAGTAATAAGCACTTCACTTCACTGGGATGAAAGTGGGAAGTCCTTCCACTATTGATACGTAGTTCCAGTTTATGTTTCTGATAGTCTCTATGAAACAGGTCAATTTATTAATTGCTTCTGAGATATCTTTCGTGTTTGGAGTTTTTTTTCTCATTGTATGTCTACATATGTCTGTGTTTGTATGTTTTTATGTACATGCACCTTAACAGTTTGAATGCATTTGTATGTTTCAAAGCCAAAAACATTGTGATGGACATTTACTAAAAATCCAGTGTTTATTTCATATCAAGACTCCACTAATTGAATAAGAATCAGGGTTTACAGAGAAAACACCTTTGATGAAATACCTTGGAAATTTATCCTTCTTTAAACCTGAAGCTTTGAGAAAAATTACCTATGCTAATAAAACAGGAGTATCTTCACAGAAGGACAAAGTGGTATTCAGCATAATTTTAACATAGAATTGCTTTTCTTCATGGTTTCAAAATGGCAACGTTTGAGAGAAAGATCCCAGGTGTTCAATCACAGGGCGTGGGGATCATGTCTCCCTCTCTTTGTTCAGCAGAGAAGTTTATGTGCAGGCCACTGCAGTTCCACTGCCAACTAGGGACTTCTAGAATGGACTCGAAACTAAGCCATCAGGTCCTACTTAATTATTAAGGTTCAACAGTGCCATTTTGGCAACTTACTAGAAGAGATGAAAAGGCAAATAAAAAAAGGAAAGCAAAAGGACCTAACTAGAAGAATAATGCCCAGTATCCATCTAATTGGTCTTAATAGCATATTAAATAAAATATGAACTTGATGCTTAAAATAGTATATTAAAAACAAGGCAAGGAAAGCCGATAAAAATAAGTAGTGTGAGTATCCCTTGGAGCCTTTCAGAAATACCTCAAAATCTGATAGCAAGGCATAATAAATTTTTATGCTAAATAAAAGAAAGGGCTTTTACCCCATTTGTAATACCTTACTGTATGTAATTTCTACTCAAACCATGTGTTCAGGTTGAATAGTCCATAGTCTAGACTTCTGAGTTTCTTATCAACATGTAGCAGCCTTGGAAGTGGTTGAGCAAATACCTATTTGTAGAAACAAAGATTAAATTATCTATTGCTTAAACTGTGGCTGCATCGTCTTTAGCTATATTGATTTTTAAGCTATTGACAACATTTATTATCCAGCAATCATAAAGTTCTTAGCCATAGAAGCCATGGAGATAGTTTAGAGAAAATAAAGGAAGCAAAGTAAATCACACCATGATGTTTGGACTGTAAACAGGATGCTACTATTCAGTTTCTCTGTCTGTCATTTGCTATAGAATGTTTGCAGGCCTTGGTGAACATTCAAAGAATTTCTTAGAGTAGCTGTTCATAGTCATTAAGATGATTTTGGTGACACTAACTATAACACTTCTTTCAGATATCTGAAGTTCTAATCCACAAACTCAACCAAAACTTGGTGCACTTCGAGCTGAAGCCCGGCGTCCAAGTTCTTGTCCACGCAGCTCACCTAACAGCAGGTCAGTTTTCATGTTGAGGGTTCTTGCCAGCACCTGGACTGAAGGAAAAATCATGTTCCTTGAAATCAAGGATAGATGGTAGTTATGCATTGGGCATAATTCCTGAAGGTTTCCTTGATTGATGACTCTTCTCTAATGGGAAACAAGTTCAGCACAAGAATAAGATATTGTTTCCACTTAGTACGTGGAAAACAGTTCAATAAATCACATAGGGCATGCTCCCGGCTTTGTCTCAAAATACCTCATGAAAAGAGCATTAACCTTACAGGTAACATTTTCCAAGTCTTTCTATAAAGCCTTGTTTTCAAATCACTCATAGAACTAAGAATTTGATTTATTTATGTTCCAGGCTATTATAGTACAGTTAAAGTAGATATTTAGGAGCAATATAAAGTCACCCTTGATTTGGTCCTAATTTTATAAATAAATGTTATTGATTTTCTGACTCTGATGGAAAGCAGGCAGGGAATCCTTATCCTAACTATAGAGAAAGCTTTTGATAAAAATGAGTAATTTCAAGTATTTATAAATAGATGTCCCTATGTGTGCTACTAATCAATTCAATGAACAGTTCTTATCAATTATTTGTTTTGACAGAGCACCAGCTTCAAGGAGCACAAATACCAACTGGAAATAGTTGATATATTGATGAGTTATGATCTTGTTTGGTGTGGGAAAGTATAGTGGTAGCTTTGGGTACAGATATGCTATGCAATAGGGACAAGGTATAGGAAGTTGGAGGAAGTCTCTTAATAAGCCAGTATATGAGCATTTATAGAGAAAGTTAATATTCTATATAAACATTTAAAATGTTACATTTTATTTTGTTTTGCCTTTTTTCATACAACCAGATCTTTATCTTCCATAATTTTATGAGAACTCAATATGCACACCAGAAAACAGATTTAAATATTCTGTGCCATAGAGTTAGTGATGGAATGTAATTCATTGGGACTGTATGAAAATTGGGATAATTTGGATGATATATTTAGATGACTGCATGGCATATGAAAGTTGCTCTTTTTTCTTTTATTCTTTCCTTGTATTATTGTCAGTTGAAGTAATTTAAGAAATCAAAGGCAGAATTAATCCTATTTGTTCCAAATTATATCTAATATTTTATAAAGGAGATTGTATTGGGGGGAGGTTCTTAAAAGATGAATAGGACAGAACTCATAAGCTATTCCAAAGACTGAAGCACCATTGGGGAAAGTCCTTGAGGCTGCTAAGGAAGCCAAATGAATGAGGTTGGAGGCCAGAGGTTTCCATTTCCATTCTTCAGTTTCTTGGGGATTCCAGGAGGTTCCCAGGTCTGGAAGCTGGCTAAGTGTATTGCCACTGCCTCCTGGTCTTCTCCCACTGTTGTATAAACTAAGTATTCAGAGGCAATTGTTAATGAACACAGGGAGTGGAGGTAAAGTATTAAACATGCTGCGTGAGCCATCTGTACGTCAGTGGGATCCAAGAAGCCATAAAGACCTTTGAAAGGAGATGTGAAACACACTTAATTCATTAATGGAACTTGCCTAGGAGACACACCACCACATCATGCTCTCCCAGAGTACGTAGAGCTACTTGCTCATGTTCAAATTTAGAGGCTGAATATTGTAGAACTTGATACCCTGTACAGAATTCTGCATTGAAGATATATGTTTTATCTCTCATCATTCTAAATTTGCTTTAGAGCACACTCAGACAGTAAATCATAAATTATGCTGTAAATGTGCTTTATTTATTAGAAAACTCTCTCTGTTCCATGTACTTGGAGACTCTACTGGAGTGGGGAAAATATCACAAGGCATGCTAAACACAAAATTAGTTATATTTCTCAGTCCCTCTACTCTGGAGGTCAACTATGTTTTGACCCTGTACTTTTTTACACAGCTTTCCTCTATCAGTTATTATGTGAGCCAGCTTTTCATTTCGCTTGTCGTTATGTTACACTTCACATATGTTTCATATTATTCTGGTGAATTTGACATGCTGAAATATCAGCATTCAAGAGGTGGCCTAGTGGATCAAGGCAACCATGGGTTATGTAGTAGGGACCTTATCTCAAATACAAGTAGAATATCAAAAGGAGGAATATGGTGAGGGCTCTTCTTGTGAGAACTAGTATAGAATTGAAGCCAAGTTGAAAAGTTGGTAATTAGATTTATGAGACTGGTGTAGCCCACGGCTTAATCATGAGAAACTGATGCAGTAAAAGCATCTTAAGATTAGGTTGATCCATATCTTATGTGGAAGCTTCATTCTCAACAGCTATGAGAAATTCTTTCATCTGCAGTAGCTCTAGATGGCCGGGACAATACGAAGTTGAAAAGGCTTGAAAATGTCCTCCATTTCATGCTTGCAGTACAGTCACAGAAGGGGATTAGGGAGCAGGAGTCAGGGTTCTGGGAAGAAAGACTGGCAGAATGTATCATTGGGCATCCACTTAACGATACCAGCATTTGAAAGATGGGTTGCTGAACCAAAGGTATGTAAGACTCAAGGTTGCTGTGACAACAGGAGAAAAGATACAGCAGCAGGCAGGAAGAAAGAGTTCTTATACTGGGACAACTTGACAATAGAGAGAGAAAAATCTTTAACTTCAAATCATTATGGCTATTTACTTCCATTCCTATTAGGTTTAATGGTGATATCTTCTGTTAGTGAAATTGCAAGCTTTAGTACCAAGCATTATGAAATTTCTATCATGACTGACTCAACAACTATCTTGATGTAGACTTAATGTGGAACATTAGTTTCTGTGTAGGAAGACAATGACCAAGACTGAAAGAATAACTGAACCCCAAAGTTCTGTTTGCTCACATAAGTGTGTAGAACTGGCCATATCGCTAGGTGCACACATTCTGGACTAGATGTTCATAACAACATGAACAACAAAAAGACTTGTGTCAAGAATGTGACTTTTAAATAATTATGAGGATGAGCATCAGTTTCTTACTGGCATAGCTCTAGCTTCTGTAGCTAGAAGAGTAAAAATAGTAACTTGAACATCAGTCCGTGGGGCCTCATGTCTGACAAAGAGACCACAGAGCATTCTCCTTTCACGCATGGAAAACAGGGTGCTGTAACAGGGCGCTGTAACAGGGTGCTGTAGGTGAAGGCTAGGTGAATTGCCATGGTGTTTTCTAAATTGAAGGGAACATATTCATATATGGATGAAGAACACTGTTTAGTGTAGATCTGGAATTTCAGTTCCCTTCTTATCCTCCCATGTCCCTTGCAGACAGGGGAAATAAACCACTGTCTGACACAGAACAAGTCTCTAAGTTGCACTACTGACACTTTCCAGGGACCATTACCGCACATTGCTGCTGCCATTACTTGCTCAGCAGATGTTCACCAGCCTCCTTTATAAAATGTTCAAGCCAGAGGATGTTGCTGGTGAGACATAGAACATGGTTTGGTAAGACTCCCAGGGAAATGAACCGTCTCCTTTCAGGAATTTACTAGCCTTGTTTTGTTTTTCAAATTCAGTTCCCTATTTGCTTTTATGGGGGTATAAGATAAGCACTGGCAGAGAACTGGGTGTCATTAGAAACTGGATAGTGCTTATTTCCTTTTGGGTACTCCCTTTTGGAATTCATTTATTCCTATATCTAAGCTGAGCCAAGCTTTGAACTCAGTGCTTATTTTATTCATAGTCTTTCCTACACTCCTTGGAAACTGTCTGGTTTCTCTTGAGGGTCTACCTATACCTGACAGATATGTTTCTGGAAGTCTCTTTACAGAAATAAGAGATTTGGCATTCTGTGCAAGTAGGGGAGAAATAAAGTTAATAAGATGGAGACAAGGTCACAATTTGAACAAATGCTTTTAGCTTTTAGATGCATGTTTAGCAGACAGGCTCAGACATTAAAGAACCACTGAGAGAGTAAGAAAGGTGTGTATAAATAAGCAACATTTGGGATTGGAGTAGAATTGCTAGTGTTTGGAATGAAATGTAACTCCCTCACTGGTTCTCAGCCCCAATTCCTTCAGCTCTCTACACACCTAAGTCTACGTGTATTGTAAGGCTTAGGTTTATGCCAGCATGCGCCTGACATCTTTCCAGAAGCCTTTGCCTCGTTTCCAACTCCCATGTCTGGACTCATCTATTTCAAGTCTCCTTCTGATGATGGTGATTATGGCTACCTTCATCCTCATGTTCCTAATGCATACTGACTTTTTATGAGTAGGTTCTTAATGTCATGATGTTGTCACCATTACCGAACCCAACAGAGAAACTGCACATGTCAGGTGCTCAACAATCTTTACTTTTAAAAATAATCAGGTGCATAATTCATCACCTGTAGAAATTTATATTCGTGAGCCAGTCTCCATGAATACCATAGCTGAACACCTGGCTAGTGGAGACTTCCATTATTTTATCCAATAGGCATCTAGAGGAAAACATTTTCCCTCTTTTCATTCCTTATTCAGGATATAGTAACGCATATTTGTTTGTGCATCAAGAATGGACAGCTAGAAGAAAAAGCACGCCCATGTTCTTTGGAGTTTGGTGTCTCAGAATGAGGGGAAAGGATAGACAAGGGAGCTAAAATCTGATATTGAAAAAAGCCTGAATCAAGTATAGCTTACTGTTCCTGGGTTAGTGCTCTGGAGCATAGATTTTCAAAATGGAATTTCATTGTAAGAAGTATTTGATGGCCGTTTACTAAAGCTCAAAGTCTGATGCAAGCCATTTGATTTCTATTGGCCTTTATAAACAAATAAATCAGAACTATCAATTAAAAATCCTTAAAAGGCATGCTTCGGTTTTGTTTGTTTTCATTGGTAACTTGGAGTTGTATCCATTTCAGATGTATCATTTTATTTTTCCACTGCTTCTAACTTCTATGCCTCATTTGGCAGTAATTCCTTTAAATGTATGGCCCATGAGAGGAATATAAGACAAATTAGGTAGGACCCTTGCTCATTCTACACCAGACTGAGCTGAACCACAAATCCTCATGCAAGAGCACCGTGGACAGACCAGTAACAATGGAGAGGGAAGACACAAAGGAGTGGCCACTGAAATGCTTAAGTACTAATTCTGGATACTCATTCATAATTCATTCTCTTTATAATATAGAATATCTTAAGAGCTGATGGAAAGACGGTGATTGCTTTGATGGTCCCATAAACCTAAGTGGCAGAGCCCCTTGTTTATCAAGGAAGGTGCATTTAGTGGCTTATGTTGTAATCAGTGCCATTGAGAATAAAAACTGCCAGCAAAGTGGAATAGGAGGTTGGGTTTCAGGAGGGAACGGTAAGATACTAGACCACAGACTTTAACTTCTCACTTCCTGTTAGATGTCATATTTGGAGGAAGGAGAAGTCCACTGGTAGCTGAGCAAGTTCTACTTGTTGGTACAAATATTTCAGGCCCCATCCAATGCTATATCTTTGCTCCTATGAGCATTCATCTTTAGAATTAAAATGTCCTTCCATTTGCCTGGTGTGGGAAAGTGGGACGCACTATTGCCTTGTTGATTGTGTGACGGTAGAACAGACAAGTATCTGCTTAAGGATAGACAGTAAAACAAAGCAACCGAGGGGCTATTCTGCCACAATCCATTTGAGAGCACAGATAAGAGTAAGTTAATCCATACTAAAATGAAAAAAAAATCTTTCAGAGCTATTTATACTTTACCAGATTAGTTTATTGGGAGAATAAACTGGAAATTGAATAATGGGGCTTTCACACAAGGCTGTAGAGGAGCTGAAGTTGACTAAATCTTCAAGCAATTTGGATGAATACAGCTGTCTTTTATGGTTGAAAAACCTGTCTCTAAGCCAAGCTGGAGAACTTTGCTACAGATTGCCTGGCCAATGGCCTGACCACTTTGCATGGAAACCTAGAAACAGCATAAAAATGGAGATTTGAGGGCTCATCGTCTAGAATGAGGAATCCTGGTATCCTAAGAAACTGCTAATCTAGAACTTACTTTTTAAATCAAATTGTACATATATACCCAACTACCTCACCAGTCTGTACAATCCTATAGAAAGCATTTCATAGACAGAAATATATCGGCAATGAGGGAAGCTACCAGAAACTCCCCTCCATCATTACATCTGATTTACAGCTCTGGACATTTACTAAAACAGAGAAGAAAGGCTTGTGACACTAATGTAGACATAAACATTAAAATATAATTTCTTGGCATGGGGAGAGGCAGCCTAGTAGGCAGAATGGGCAGACAACTGTTAGAGGAAGTAGGTAATAAGTAAAATATATCTCCAAATACGGAATATACTATATCCATAATTAAGCTAAGTGGCCAAGGGACAACCTAGAGGTGTGTCTGGGAAGCTATTGCAAATGATTAAAACGTGAACTAGAATCTTAAGTGCCAGGGCAAATTGAAAGGCTGGGAGCTGTATGAGAATTAAGCAAATGCTATTCTCTGCATGCAATTCATATGCTAATATGAGCAGAAAATACTATACCCACCTCTAATTATTTCCACCTGTATTTCAAAGATGCAAGGCTTTGTTCTCAGTTTCCCTGTAGGTTCCTGATCTTCTAGAGATGAGGCGCATATGATTAAAATGTAAAGATAAAACGCTACTGTTTTGCAGAGGAAAAGCCTCAAAACTCAAATTAAATGAAAGAATAAAAAAAATACGTGAGAATATTGTTCCCATCCTTTCCTGTCCATTAGTTGCCTTTTTCAAGAAACTACGTTTAGAAAATCGTTCTTTGTCAAGGGCACGTGTAGGTTTTGTAATAAACTGTTACCTTGCCCTCTGTGCTGTTGCCAGCTGGCTTAACTGCTTTTGCAGGTGCAATAAAAAGATATCACAGAGACATTACAGGACTGACATTTCCAGTTCAGTAGCTAATACTGATTAGGTTAAGAGGAAAGGGTTAGCTAAGGTGGCCAAGAAACTGTTGCTTTCAGCCTGGATCATGACACTGTGAATTCTGCTCTCCAGCTCCATCTTGGTACAGATGCATTCCATGTGAGGTAGCAGAAGCCCCCGGCAGCATGTTATAAAAACTACAGTGTAATCGAAGCCACAGCCTAATCGATGCAGATGCCAAATAGATGCTGTGTAGTGCTCAACTGTAAAGTGAAATAAATTGTTGCAATAGCATTTTCCATTTAGAGATGAAATTAGCACTAGTGAAATTCTTCCACAGTCAATAAATTTATTTGCCTCTTTACTCTCTGATTGCCCAGTTATTATTTACAAGTAAGTCATTTATGAGTAAAGCCATGATAATAGTATTTTTATTCCCTTCTATTTTTTCTAAAATTAAATGTATTTTCTTCTTTAAACAACCAGGTTGTTTCAGAGTATTTTTTGACAGTTATTGAATCACTGTGGTGCTGTGATAAATACTAAGAGGTGTCAAGAAACATAAATATGTCTTCTCTCCAATGTGATTAAATGACTGTAGCACCTTCATATGCATGCATATATATACATATATATATGACATCATATATACATATCATGCATATATATATAAAACATTTTTGCTTGCAGCAGATTCTTCATTGGTTCTTTTAAGTAAGCTATCTCCCTTCAGATGCTCACGTGCTTTCTTGGCATTCCCAGGCCCTCCCTGGACTTTATGTCAGTACTGTTTAAACCAGGTAGGGTGGCGTACAACAGCAATCCCAGCACTCAGAAGATGGGGTGGGATATTCATGGTTCAGGAATCCTCACAGGGCTCCAGGGACTGACGTTTATGGTGTGATTATAGAAGACAAAGAAAATGTCTGACTTGCTAGTGAGCCACTGGATCATTCCCAGGAAAAGCCCTCAGGTAGAAACCAGTAGGCAGTATTGGTCTGGATGGGTTCAAGGGCTCTTTTCTCTTTTCCGTTAGAGTATGACCACTTACCATGATCAGGGGTTTAGTAGTTTATATGGAAACTCAGGGTGCTAGACATCCCTCAGTCCATTGCTTCCCAATTAGCTATGAAAGCTAGAGGAAGCCTTATGATGCCCATGGTTATGATTGTGTGTGCGAACTGAAGAGGAAGCCATGATTCAAGCTAGGGTGCACTGCAAATGGAAGCCATTCTGCCCACTTTTTCTTCTAAAAATCTTTTCTATGACATTGTCATATCACCTCAATCCCTTCAATTGTCACCCCAGCTGGATCTAGACTCTCCTGGGAGTCAAGTTTCTGGGCGTGCCTTTGACAGGTGGTATAGATTTGGTTAACATCTGGATATGTCTGGTAAATTATATAAGTAATGTTAATTGAGGTGTGAAGATCCACCTTAGCAGTCAGTGTGTTGAAAGTGCTGAAGCTCTACAGTTAATAAAAAGGATGAAATGATGTGAGCACCAGAATTCATGGATGTTTTATGACCATCATTTATGGACCAGTGTGACCAGCATTTTTCTGTTCTTCTCACCAGGCCTTCTTCACTGGGGTCAATATTCCCTAGCAGAGGTAACCAAAACAAACCTTTAGTCCTTAAGTTGTGTTCATCACGAATTTTGTTCTAGCAATGTATAAAGGAAATTGTATGCCCCGAACACATTCTCCTAAATAGTTGGGTTCCACAAATTTTATATTTCAAGTATTGAATATAAAGCCTTGTGTGTGCTTCAGTCTCAGGGAAGGAAAGAACTAAACAATCAAAAAAAAAAAAGTAGACTGTGCTTGCTGTGGCAGTGTCTTGATAAAAGTAACACTGGAGGAGAAAAGTGTCAAGCAAACCCCTAACTGAACTGGATCTACACTTCAAAAGGATCTGGTTGATTGAGTGCATGAAAAGTCATGGCATGGATAAACATATTTCTGTCCTGCAGGACTTGATACACTGATGTATACCAAGAATCTCCAGGTAGAGGAATACCAAGGGTTCTAGTCTCCAAACTGACTGTGCTGAGAAACTCTTTCCTCATCTTTCAGAACTCTCTCTCTCTCTCTCTCTCTCTCTCTCTCTCTCTCTCTCTCTCTCTCTCTCTCTCACACACACACACACCTGGCTCTCTCAAGAATGCACTTCAGGCATACGGAATTATTAATATGATATAAAGAATTATTAATAAAGCATAAAGTATCCACCATATCTGGTGCACCCTGTTCTTTCATAGTGAGTTCCATCTCTTGACTTTTCACAACTGTACTGAAGCACAGATTATTTTTTACTTGCCTTTTTCAGATGAGGAATCCCAGCTTCCATCAATTCAGTTAGCCCCAAACCTACATGCTCTTACATGCAGATCTATGTCTATGACTTTGGCATTTTCTGTATGTCAATCACTTTTATGTGGTAATATTCTATTACTACAATCAACTCAGGTTCTGGTGAATAGAATACAATAATTAAAAGCATCACCGGGCAGTGGTGGTGCACACCTTTAATCCCAGCACTTGGGAGGCAGAGGCAGGTGGATTTCTGAGTTTGAGGCCAGCCTGGTCTACAGAGTGAGTTCCAGGACAACCAGGGCTACACAGAGAAACCTTGTCTCGAAAAACCAAAAAAAAAAAAAAAAAAAGCATCACCAAATCCCTTACAGGCTTTTAGCAATGGTGTGTGAGCAGAGGCGATGGCTGTCCAGTCAGCTGGAGTAATGCTTGTATCCATGTTATACACTGTGCATCTATAATGGCAAAAACCTTCTCTGAATTTTTCTCCCTCACATCTACCTTGTTGAAGCTGAAACTGGAGAGGAATTAATTTATGCTAATTCCACACAACAAACCCAAATCCATTTATCACCAGTTTCCATTCCTCAGCAAAGCATACAAACACACCTAAATATTGGGGAAATTAAGATATGCAGACCCCTCTGTATGAATAGCAATAGACAGCTTTATGCACAGGCACAGATCAGCAAGCAGAAGTCAAACAAGGAACATCAAGGTCAGTCTCCCCCCGCTGCTGTGTGCTGCTCCCCCTGACGTAATGCTGTCGTCTCCCCAAAGTGACTGATAGATGCACAATGGGAGGTAGAATGGGTAGCACCTTCTAGAACCTAAACCACAAAAAGTAACAATCCCCAAAGAATGTGACAGTTCCCCAACAATATTAATGCTGCTTCTTTAAGAATAGTGATCTGGGTGTGAATGATATAAGATTGGAAAAGCCAACCAGAAGGGAGCAAAGCAATGGGAGGTGGAAGCAAAGATTTAGGGAAATGGTGTCCAGGTGTGTCTGTACACACACACACACACACGCACACACACACACACACACGTTTCTCTTCATGTGAGTAAGAACAGCGTTAAGGTAATTTCCTCATATTAGTTTCCATGTATTTCAAATTTACAACAAGCTTAGTGGCACATACCTTTAATCCTTACACTCAGGAGAGAGGTAGAGACAGGCAGATCTCTATGAGTTCGAGACCAGCCTGGTCTGCATAGTAAATTTCAGGATGTACAGGGCTGTGTAGACTCTGTCTCAACGAAAAGAAAACTATTGACAACAAAAATTGCCAACTGTTACCCTTGCAAACAAGCTCTGTGGTTTGCTGGGCTGCACCTCTCGCTTTCCGCTTGTCCTACAGGGGCCTTCTGCTTGGTTTGCAGAATTCAACTTCATTCATGCCTCTGACAGTCCTCATCACTCAAGGCCCCCATGGATCACAATGTGTTCATTCACAAACTAGTGGTTTATTTTAGGTTACCTTCATGTTACGTTCTTATCCCTTTCATCTGATAGTGGTATCAAGATAACAAAGAATGACGGGGTGGGGAGGCAGAGTTATTTCAAAATAATAAAGTAGTGGAGCTTATGGGGGTTGTATGCAAGTACAGAGATAACAAGATTGGTCCCGGGATGACAGTTGTTCTATTATCTGCATATCTTTTATCTGTCTGTCTGTGTCTGTCTGTCTGTGTCTGCCTGTCTGTCTGTCTGTCTATCTCGGTGTGTGTGTGTATGTGTGTGTGTGTGTGTGTGTCTGTCTGTCTGTCTATCCATAACCTCTTTCCTCACATTCACATGTGTGTCTGATCAAAATTTAAAAGTATATGAACTAGGATCCTAATGGCTCCTTTTAAAGCATAATATTTTAACTCATGTCACCTGTGAATTTTCTTTCTCTGCTATCTGTCTGTTTAGCCTTGACCCCCTTCCTGAGAAACGTTCTTTTTAAT
This sequence comes from Mastomys coucha, assembly GCF_008632895.1. Lineage (NCBI taxonomy): Eukaryota > Metazoa > Chordata > Mammalia > Rodentia > Muridae > Mastomys > Mastomys coucha. Next base: position 181,399,978 of record NW_022196904.1, on the reverse strand, counting down.
TTCTTGGTCCTTTACATAAGATGGGGCATATAGCATTGTGGGTATTTGGGCATGTTTGAATGGCCCTTTCCATTTGAACCAGTTGAAGTTCTTTCTGTAGGGAAGCCTTCAGCTCAGGAACTTGGCTGCTTCTGTTTGTGTCACATGGTTAATAGCCCCTGTCTTCCATCTGTTAAAAATAGTCGAGACAATATTTGTAACAATGGACAGCGTCCTTTTCTCCTGTAATGTTCTGCTAATAGAAGCATGCACTCAGGTGTGTTTCTGGGCTTCGTTGATAATACCAAGAGCTTCATTTTTTTTATTTTGATACAAAGCACCATGACTGTGGGTGTTCCAATCCAATGAGGCTACTCCATCATCTCTTGCACCAGGACAACTCTAACGCACAAAGGTGCGAGGCTTACAGTGGAGAGAGAACAAGAGAGTTCCTTAGAGTCAGTGCCTGCTGACAGCTGATCCCCCCTGAATAAATTAAGCCCAGTTCCTGAAAGAGAGGCTTTCACTTCTTACTTTGCACTGACTTTGTAGTCATATGAAATGTGTTTTCTGATATTAGCAGAAATATAAGCTTTCAAAAAGCAGACAGCAGATGCAACCATGGGTCTTGTCTGAGACCATTAATATTGTAGTCATTTACTCTTGAACTTTTCTGCTTGGATGACCAGAGCATCACCCTCTTGGCTTTCAACAGGGAAAAGTCATAGAAAGGGTGCTTAAAGGTCACTTGCGTTTCTTGGTATCAAGCTTTGCTTAAATTGATGGAAGGTAAAGGTCACACTGCCCACGCTTCCATAAGGTGCAGGTGGGTTGTTTTCTGGCTTGAACTATACCACATTTGCTGAATGTCAGTTCTTGATGTGGTAAAAATTAATTGCAAACAGTCATTACAAGTGCAAGAGGTTTGACCCTGAGAGTTGGGGAGAGATGTTTCTTAGAACTGCCAGGTAAAGAAAGCTCAGAGAGGGAAGTCTCATGCATGCAGAGATTTGAGCTTTGCCTGTGAGGAAGTCTGCATACTTGAGGAGCTGGGGTTCCTAGGTGAGGTGCCATGAATTTTAGAAATTTTAGAGCTCATTGCATGGAACCTCTACCCCAGCATCAGAGTACTGACTTTTTAAAGCAGTCACTTGATCATCAACTTCCTGGGTGCAAAAACTCACCATAAACGTATAAACCTTTCCTTGCTTTGCAGTTTTCATCTTGCAAATACCAAGAAAGAGATAGAGTTAATTGATACTTTATATGAACAGAGACATACAGACTCACACACAGACAACACACACACACACACAGACACACATACACAATTCTTATTTATGGTTTGACTGCTTTCTGGGCTTAGTGAGAAAAGCTTACATACAAAGCATCAATAAAATAATGATAATAATAACAACAACAACAACAACAACAACAACAACAACAATAATAATAATAATAATGATAATAATAATAATTACTATTCAGATCATCCTTGACTTGGACTATTTAAATGTATCATGTTTCTATCTCACAATAGTGTGATCAGCCATTCTGCCACTCTGTTTTAGTTTAGTACTCAGTAAATTTCATAAAGCATTGAATGTTTAATTATAAGGTAAAATGGTTAAAATGATTTTACCTAACCAGATGTAAGGCCAAATAAGGGTTCTGAGCACATCTATGGTGGGTTTCACTGGGCTCTATGGACTAGGTTATATGTTTGATAGTTTCATCCAACAGTGGCTTTTCATCAAGATATAAGCCCATCAGTAATATAATTGATTAATTAATAATAATGATAGCAGCAACACTAGAATTAAAGGAAATATTGATAGAGACTGATAAGTAGATACAACACAGCCATCCAGTGAAATGTCTACTATTTTTCTTTAGCAACATATGACACATTAAGGTGAAGCAATCAGCCCAAGTCTGTGCAGCTAGTAATGGCTTGAATAGATTTAGGGCCTCTTCTGCTTCCCCCTGTTCTATTGCAGTGCTTGAACAAACTAGCTAGGGCATTCTGAGGACCGGGGCACACTCATATGCGTGCTTAGCTGTGGACCATGTATCAGACCTGTATATCCCATGTGATATCTTGGAATTACCAAGCTTGAGTGTGAATCATAAGGCCCACTCAGATCTCTGCTAATGTGTGTGCTTTGTTTATTCCCCAGCCCCACTGGTGGACCTCACTCCTACACACAGCGGATCTGCCATGCTGATGTTGCTTTCAGTGGTGTTTGTGGGGCTGGCCGTATTCGTCATCTACAAATTTAAAAGGTGTGTGTTTCTTCTTCTGCTTCCTACCCCACGACCCCAGCCTCTCTCCTCTTTCTGACAGGTTCAGAAGCCATAAATCACAGTGAAGCTCACCTCTGGTACAGGGCAGTGATCCTTTCTGTTAATGTTGTAGGAAGATTCCGGGGATTAATGTTTATGCCCAGATGCAAAATGAGAAAGAACAGGAGCTGATCAATCCAGTCAGCCACACTGAAAGCAGGCCCAGTGTCCCTCACCCTGACCTCAGGAGGCCTGGCCAGCTTGTAGATGAGAAGGTGGAATCCCAGCTCCTAGGTAAATGATGCCCGCCCGGTGGCCATCAGCTACCAGGCTGAGTAGTCATCTAACCTGCCCTCTAACTCCTTTCTGGCTTTAAGTAACGACTTCTTTCTGCTCTAACATCCTTGAGAGGAAAAGCTAAGATGCCCATCTCTTGCTCCTTTTTAGCTTTATTCTTTCTCTCATTAAATTCCCCACCTCCCTCCCCCCTTTTAAAATTAAAACTCTCTTTCTTAAACACTAAGCTTCTGAAGTATGTGAGCAACGAGCATAATCTTTTCACTAAATGCTATTTAAGGAGGAAAAGCTTCAGAGTCTAGGGGAGATGGGTAGAAAGACAGGCAGTAAACAGGATGTGGATCGTCTAGAACAAAACATACAAGTCTCTACTACAGACAATCTGAGAGTAAAATGCTTGAGAGTACCAGAAAAGTCAGCCATAAGCAGATTGGCTAACTCAACTGTAGAGAGGGGTTTTTGGACTTTTGGTTAGTTTTGTTTTGTATGAGTCCAGTGGCAATCTTGAAACTATCACCTTGGAAATGTGGAAATGGAGAACCAGAGTCAAGGGAAAGCATATGCAAAAGTAAATGCTGTTTGCAAAATACTTAGGATTTGGGGATCCTGAGAGCCCCGTTGGAGACCTAGACTATGGAGGGGCAGATAGATGCCTTTCTCTGTTTTGAAAAGAAGTTTTGGTATCAGATGTCAATGCAGCTTTGTTTAACCTGTGATCTAAGCACAAGAGTCTGATACCTAGCTAGAGGAAGCCTGAGGCTCAGTTGCTAAATCTTACAATTAGTACAGAAGTTTCGGACAACCTAGACAAAGTCCTGCCTGGAGCCACCATTGTGGATTCCTTTCACTCCTATGGCCCTGCTGCCTGTAGCTGACCGAGATGGAGAAATTATATGATACTCCCATGCTTCATGCTAATGCCATGATGCCAGGTGACCTAGAAGGCCTTTATAGAAAAGAGTTTTAATCTGTTACTTGGGGAAAAAATGTTCGCAAGTGAAAAGTGAATCCTCTCTTTAAGTGGACCTGAGAAAGGTCTGCGGCTGTATAAGAGGAAGTTTAAATGCAAAGAGTAGCACTAGCCAGAGATAATAACAACAACTGCAGCCACATCTGTTGTCCAATTTTCACAGTTCATTTTCTTCCATTTGGTGGAGACAGGGTGATAAAAAGACACAATAGCTTAGGGTTAAAATGTGTAGAAGCTTCTCCGCTTTCCTGTTCAGAGCAGCACACCACACTCTGTCTGTCCCCTTCTAAAGCATCTCAAATGCTGCATTACTTAGGGGGTCGTTTGGTTCTCTGTCTCCATTTCTGTATGGTGTGAATCACTGTGGCTGTTTATGAAAGTAGCAATTCCTCCTTCGCTCTGAACGTTTACGCAGCGCATTGCAGTCTCTGACAGAGTTCCGTTTCCAGTGTCGTTAAATGAGTAAGTGTTGCACGTTTTCTCTTAGGAGAGTAGCTTTACCCTCCCCTCCCTCCCCTTCTACTCAACCTGGTGACTCATCTCTCCGATTGCAAAGACCAAGACAAGCCACTCCACCTTCATCGCCAAAGCGGGGATCTGCTGGGGCACAATTTGCAATTTAAGGAACACCCCCCAAAGGCTACAGGAGACCTGCTGATCAGAAAAGAATCAAGCGCATCATCCTTCATGACCACTAACTTTATGGTTATTTTTTTTCTTCTTCTGTTGTTCCGTTACTTACTTTGCCAGGAAGTATTTCCATAGTTGCTGAGAATCAAAGCACAAAAGAGATCCCTACCTATGTAAATGTTTGAATGGAGGACGCCAGTAACACAAACAAACAAACAAACAAACAAAGTAAAAATAAAAACAACCAAAATCCCAAATGACAAGTAAACACTCACTGCATCGGGACTTTGAAATTCTTCAGACACAGACACCAAGGGTTTTTAGCTTTAAGCCTGTGCATGTGGACAATTCCTTGAGAACATGTCTGGAGGGGCAGTGTACAAATACAGGTGCTCTATTTTAATGGAAAACACTCCCCTCCCCCACTCTTCTCTTTTTCTGATCGGTCGTGTTTGTAGAGAATTCATAACATATAGAGGCCAAGGAAATCTGCATGTATTTTTGGAAATATTCTTGGCTCTAGACTTAACAGCTACTTTAGCCCTAGGGTCTGATGCTGGAGTAGCCACCCCCAGCCTCTTCCTAAAACACACAGACATGCACAGGTCCCTGAAACCCTGAGCTGCCTCTCTGTGCTCCTTAGTGTCACATTTCCTTTCTAAGTTAGTGTTAGTGGCTCCGTTGGTCGGACCGACCACAGGCTGCTTTCTCTCAGTTCTCTGTGGCCTCAGAGACAAAGATGCTAATGAAAGACCCATGCGCACATCTGCAGGTTCAATAGGAACAGAAGGGAGCCTGGGGGGCAAAGTGGATCAGAAATAGACCTTTGTTTCCTGATCGACTTTTCTCCTTGCAGCTTCCCCTACTCCTACCCCAAGGAATGTAAAAACAAAGACAAAAACAAGTGGGGATGTTTTCCCCAGTACTTCCTTGGTACCCTACCTTCTCATTTGGATGGCCATCCATGTGTGAATATGTTCTCTGGACATCTTTCAGGTTTTTCTCCTCCCTGTTCTCCTTTATCTTTTGACGCCTCTCTCTTTTTCTGCTCCAATGTGTTGCTAGATTTTGGATATTAAACCTTACATTTCCTAAAACTGGACCAGCCTACACAACCCTGCCTCCTTCTCTCACAAGTCTTTAGCTCTATCAATTTTGTACATTCTCCAGCATGCCAGCTTCCCTGTGCTCTGGCCAGGCTGCATCTTGCCCAGCTGGCGTCAGTTACATTTCCCCTCTATCTCCTTTCCCAAACCCTTTCTTTGCCAAATACCTCTGGTTTTCCCACCTGGAAACATATACTGTGTGTAAAAGAGTTTATACAACCATAGTAATCCAAACCTGGATATGTGCTTTGGAAAGGAAAGCATAGAGATGAACAGTGGTGGTTTGTGCATTAACAAAAGTCTATGTGGTCCAATTCTAGAAGATTCTCTTGAGAAATGTTTGAAAGTGTAACTATACTGGAAGGTAAGACCTTCTGTAATAGTTGCTGTTATCTGATATTTCCACTCCAGAATAACCATATTTGTAAAATAAAACTGATTTTTAACCACAAGGAGAAACAGGTTAATGGGCTTAATATACAAGAGTATTAAAAAAACCTATAAAAATCAGTCTTCTCATATATCTGAATGGGAATTTGACCATTTAAGATGATCTCACTGATTCCATGTGTATACTCTGATCTTCAATTGTCATGATACTGATAAAGAAAAAAGTCAATGTAAATGGAAGGGTAGCTGCTTACAGCAAAGTAAGGCTCACAACCTTTAGGGATGCAAAGCAAAAGAAAAGCAGGTTCCCTAGAGGAATCATGCAAGAGGCCCACAGGACGGAGCAGGGCTCCTGCTGAAGTTCTTCTAATGACTGAGGTCCCTTCACTTCTGTGTACTAGACAAAGTCCAATCTCAAGTTGGGATGAAAGCTATTCTGGTAAACCACTTCCAGAACCTATCATCGCTCTTGGCTGAGTCCCAAAGCCAACAACAGGGTATTGTTAAGGGCCTTGGTATATCACAATGATCAGTATGACCCCTGCCCTTGAATAGCTGATTCAGTTATCAGATGACCCTTAGTCATGGATGGCTGAGGCAAGGGGAGAATTAGGAAAGCTGATGTCAGAGTTAATCAAGCAGAAAGCTTTATGGTAGAGGGTGTCCTGTGTGAATTTATATGGTCAATTTTGCCTGGGGACATAATCAATCAATTCTCAATGTGCCAGGCTTCCTATCTCATAGGAAACATCTTCATTGATTATTCTCTTCAGTTGGAGTCTTCCATATTTGGTCTAGAAGACAAAGTATTTAGAAATCAAAATAGGTCCACTCAAATCAGCACAGGGAATCCTCAGTGTTGCAGTTCAATTAATTCTATTTTAAAAATCATTATAAAAATGAACAACATTCTAGATCTAGCACAGTGCCTTGCCTAGAATAATATTGTGAAAATGTGTTTGTCAATGAAAGGACAATGAGTGAATGAAGAGCCATGGGGAAGAAGGCTCTGTAAGTTTTCATGTAAAATAGAGATGGGCATGAGATTCCTGGCATCCTGGACAACACCCAAAATGGTCAGCTATAGATTCAGCTTCTCCAGGGTCCTCCTGTGCCTCTGCTCAAAGCTCCTCCTAGCTGTAAGTGTAGGTGATTGGTGAGGCAAGGTTCTTAGAGAGGACTGCCAAGTTCCTTTAACCTTTGCTAGTGGATCTCCACTAGCAAAGTGTGATGCCTGGGACAAGACTAGCAGTATCACCTACACTAGCTAGAAATGCAGATTCAAACCAGGCTAAAGCAGACCCTGCTATTTTGGAAATTCTAGGGGATCAATAGTATTATTTTTCTGTTTATGAGCCATGGCTGTCCCACCCAACTCTTTCACCAAGCCATCCAGGTGATGATGCATGCTCAAGTTTGAGAACCACCATACTAGGCCTTTTGGCCAAATCCCAACAAGGAAGGAACATTGAGAACCTATAAGTGGGGTGGAACCAAGTGCCTATCTCTCACTAATAGCCGGTGCAAACACGATGAGGAATTCGGTGGACTTAAGGCCAAAGAAACGTAGGGCGGAATCCATAGAAGGTAAGATTCAGGGCAAGCTACAAATTGGATAATGCAACCTTTCTTAAAAGCCCAGAGGGCAAACGGTGCAAGCTCTACCCTGAACTTTGCACCAATACTTCCCCCTTGCCTTATTCGAATTGGATTCACTGTCCAAATGGCAGAGGTTTGCTTTGCTTTCTTTTCAAAAGTTCCAAACAGCAACTTTGAAAGCAATGGGGTGCTTGGCAGCTGTTCTGTGTTTTCCAGGTTTCCAACTGAGCATTGAAACCCCTCATTTGCCAACTTATTTTTATAGGAAGCCAATTTAAAAAAAATGAAAGTTTTCTTATAGTATTGGAACTACTTCTAATTTTAAAATGACTTTTTTGATGTATTTTTTTGTTAAATACTCTGTAGTGTAATGTATAATTGCTCTTGTCTATTGCTTTTACAATCATATTTATTAAACAGATAATGTCTCTAAAGTCTTGGCCTCGATGTATTTATTTAATTCCAAAACCTGGTCTAAATTTTTTTTTAAAAAAAAAAAATAAAATGATGTAGTTACAAAATTTCATAAATGCTAATTGTGTGACAATACACTTAACTCTTTACTATCCTGTGTTTTACTCGCAAACCCCTCTACTCCCTGAGTTCTATTTACATACCAGTTAACTGTAAGACATCTGTCCTGTTACAAATGAACAATGCTGCACCTAAAACTCACTTCAAAATGGTTACTTTGGAATGAGTGATAGGTCCATTGCTATTAGTTTAACTTTTACACTATTAGTAAGGAACGAAGCAATTCAAAACCTTGAAGTTACCAAAGGACAGAAAACCTGGGGCATGCTAAGGGCTCTCAGGGTAGGACGGAAAGGGCTTTGCATTTGGAACTGGAGAAAGGGCTTCTACATCTGGCTGTGCCAGGTGTGTGACCTTGGGCTAATTGCTTCATCATTCACAAGCTGCAGTGGCTTCCTGTAGATAAGGAGGAGCAGCTTACCTCTTCCAGCTTTGTCTTTCTCAGAGGTCAAGTGATTCCCAAAAGAGTCAATAGGTGGTCGGAAATTCACAGAAGAAAGAAACGCCGACTAGATCCGAACATGTCCGGGCACTTTGCTTGCCTACATAATTGAAATCTCGTTGCATACATGTTGTTCCTTATATTCGGTCTACAAACACTAAACCATCCTTTGCCTTCCTAGAGCTCTAGGAGGGTTAGGATGGCGGTGCTAATTAGCCCAGTTTCAGAATGAATGAGAGCCTTGACTGTTTTTAGCCTGCCTTTAACCTCCCAAGCTCTGCTCCCTCATTCCTTTACAGGCTAGAAACTGTGCTGTCTGGTTTCCTTAGGGATGGTCTGCCTCTCACGTCAGTCAGGGCGAAATTGAGAAGCAAAAAAATGTCTCTAGATACTTTACACAGAAGTGATTAAACACGGGGGATTTGTTGCTTAAGTAACAGAAGACGGAACATGCCAGCAAAGAGCAGACAAACCTCTAGAGCAAGCCTGAAGTTTTCCAAAGCTGGAGGGACCCAGGCATGGGCAGAATCCTTGGGCCAGGACAGCTGGATTGATGCTGAAATCACAGCACCTAGGTCTGGCTGAAGCATGAGCCACGAAGGAAGCAAAGCTAAGGCTAGTGAGGCTGCCCGAGCAGAAGAGACTGGGAGAGATGGCCCTTTTCTTCCCTCTTTTCCTTGTGGGCACTAGAGCCCTTGAGATGCCTTTGATGAGACAGGGATTAGAAAAAGGGAGCATAAGGAATGAGTAAAGGGGAGAGCAGTAAGTGCTACAACAACACCCTGTTAAACTCAGCCTAGATCAAATGGAGAAAGCTTCCCTGGCCCCAATACGGATTAAATGGCCACGCCCTTCTCTAGCTTGTTTGTCACACTAACAAATTTAGACGGTGGATATCATGTTTGTGTGAACAGATCCTCTTAATACCTTTCTTCCCATTGCACATATTTAAGCAAAGACCTCTATTCCAGCTTATTCTTTACATTCTTCCAGCATCTAGCACTGGACAATGCCATTAGGGGGCACTAGATAAATGTTTGATGAAACTCAACTCTTAATTTTTAGCTTAGCATTATCAGTAAGTCCATTTTATTTAGCACTGATCTCTGAGGTGGCTTCACAGGGCAAGGCTAACCCAGCCAGCACCTCTAATTACGTGTCCAATTGCTGTTTGTCAAGAATCAACACCTCCCTGCCCTTCTTCTGAGCTAGCTCTCAAGCTGCTGTGTTCAAGGAGCTATTCTTAGACATTAATTTAAGTAAGATAATTGCTGTTTAGAAAAAAGGAAGGCAAGAAGCTAGCTAGAAAGTGGAATAAAAACCAAAGCCCTAACTTTGGTTTCTGAATTATCAGTTATTTATTTGCTTCTTTCCTAAGGAAATAATAGAAATGAGTGTTTGAAAAATTCAGATTTCAAACTGGTAAGGTAACTTTAGAGGGCAGATGTGTTTGTTGCATAGCCTGTCCATGACCTGAGTTCAATCCACTGATCCCACAAGGTGGCAGAAGTGAACTGACTCCCAAGAATAGTGCTCTGAGTTCCACATGTTCACAAGGATGCATGCATTTGTGTGTGTACGCACATGCACACACACACACATAACACGCCCACATACATGTACCACAATTATTTTTTAAAAAATCCATATTTAAAGAAAAATGCATGTTTGAGTGTTGCTTGCATAAGAGAATCCCAAAATAATTCCAGGTGGAAAAATTGCAATGGAATGGCTGGCTATCATAAATGTTATATACCCTGCTAGGAATCGGTGGTTTTCAGAGTGTAGATGTGAATTGACCTATATGTGCAGACATGGCAATAGACAGGGATACCACAGCTGCCAATCAGACAGATATCGTATAGCTGCCTCCATAGAGTACACATGTTAGTGGTGATATTAATATGTCACTATTGCATATATTGCTATTTTACATATAAGATAGTTTCAAGACACTGAAATATAAAAATAAAACATAATAGACATCAGAGTGACAGAGGTAGGAATAAGGGGGAGGTGAGTTTGCCTTCAGGAGCAAAAATGTCTATATGTCCCAGGAACGCTTCTCTTGGAGTTGAAAACCGGAAAACTAGAGCATTTGTTGGGATGAAATGTGCATTACCCCAGTTTCCAAAGGTAATCTTAGGACCACCCAGAAAACAAAAACAATTTGAGATTTTAAAAGAATAGAAATAGTCTATTGCCTGGGAAAATTGACTTTGTGTGCTCAACAGTTCCCCCAAAGAATTCCATAGAGGAAAAGACAGTTGCTTTTATTAAGAAGCACATGAGTTCAAGAAGAAGAAGAAGAAGAAGAAGAAGAAGAAGAAGAAGAAGAAGAAGAAGAAGAAGAAGAAGAAGAAGAAGAAGAAGAAGGAGAAGAAGAAGGAGAAGAAGAAGAAGAAGAAGAAGAAGAAGAAGAAGAAGAAGAAGAAGAAGAAGAAGAAGAAGAAGAAGAAGAAGAAGAAGAAGAGGAAATATAGCAATACTAAAACTTAATTAACAGGTAGTAACCCCATTAAACAGTAGGACAGATTATTTTTCTTTCTTTTTTTTTTTTTACACAAAATAAGTAGCACCATAAACAGTACAGTTGGTAGTTTAAAAGTAATTTGATGTAGTTTTGGCACTATACCTCTAATCCCAATTCTCTGAAGCAGGAGAATCACCCATTGCCTTAGTTATTTAAGGAAGCAACCCCATAAGCAAAACAAAGGTGATATATTTGAAAATAGCAGGACAGGAGATGAGAAAGTTAAAAGAATAAGATGATCATCATATCTACCATCACTTCAGCTGGAGACCCCGAGATGGTACTGGCAGCTTCACCCACTGCACCGCACTTGGAAGCAGCACACAGCTCATAGATTTTGCAGCAACTCACATTTATCAACCTGACTCTGGTTCCAAGATTGTTAAACTAGTGTCAAACTTCACTACAGAAGGGTGTATGAAGCCCACATTTGAGATTGTCTATGAATGCCAAGACAGGTGAAGAGGTTTTAAAGATAAGTATTTCAATATGTGCATGTTTGTGTACCTGCTTGTTTACATATTAACAACAGCTTTTAGCTGTAAAGGAAGATTTAATGAGTTCATACAAACTAAAGACATTGTGACAGAATCATATTTAACATAGATGGTTTCCATCAAAATTATTTTTCTAGAGGCTGGAGAGATCGCTCAGCAGTTAAGAACATTGGCTGCTCTTGCAGAGGACCCGGGTTCAATTCTCAGCACCAACAAGGTGGCTCACAAGCATCTGTAACTTCAGTTCCAAGAGATCCGACACCCTCTTCTGACCTCCATGGGCACCAAGAACACACGTGGTGCACAGATATACACCCACGAAAAACACCCATACACATTAAATAAAAATAAAATGATTTTTCTAAAGTATGTAGAGGCATAAGAAAAATTTTATGAGATGTGAAGAGCAGAATTTAAAATGTCATGGGGTGAAATAATAGCTTGTATAGAAAGCACAGGGCAGAGAGCATCTCCGTGAGAGACCTCTTACTTGCCTAAAATGCACATTGTCCTGGATTCAATCGCTAGTACTGCCATAAAATGTGATATATGTATATATATACTTATAAATAAAGAAGACTGGATGGAAATCTAAAATATATTACCCCTTGTTATTTCTAATTTGCAAAACCATGGATGTTTTAATTCCCTTCATCTTTGAAATGAACATGTAGTCCTCATACACTTGGACTAAACCTATCTTAAATAGGGTACAAAAGGAATGCTTATAAGGAATTCTATATGCCTATTAAGCCAATAATATAATTATAAACTGTGTATATAGTTCCTAGGAAGATCACAATTATTGAAATGTGTAATTATTCTCTTCAAAAACTAAAAATTAAACAACTCTGAATGTCATTTTTATCAATTGAAATTCATACTGAGATGAAAATATTACTATGCTGTTTTTGTATCTGTAATCCATGAACTTTCTGAATATATTCTATTCATTTTTAATTAAATTTTTAGGTTATCATGCAAAGTAATGAGTTTCATTTTGACCTTTTCTCATATAGGTGTCATGATTCTTTGCTACCATTTGTTACCCTCACTCACTAGAATGAACTTTGAAGGGTTCAAAAATTTTAAAACATACAATTTTACAATCTATACACACACACACACACACACACATTATTCACATATTATAGCATGTGAATAACAACATTTGTAGCATAAAGATATGGTAAATAATTTAAATAAAATTCTATAACTTAATCAGTAGATACAAATGCATACTTATATATTATTTAGGAAATATTCACACATATGTGAAAGTTAATTCATGTGTTACATATGGAAAGAAGTAACATTGACCTGTTATGGTTCATAAACATGTAGGAAGGTGTGTTAGAATGGGACCTGGGCCTATCACTTGCCCTGCTTTGTTTAGCCCAACCCAATGCTTTTTGAAGGTTGTCTTATTATTCTTCAGTCATTATGATCATCATCAGTTGGTGAGAAGATGTAGACAGAAATGCTGTTCTGAGGTTGGATATGGAAGTTGTTGCAGATTCCCCCCATGTCACCTTTCTTAGTCATCCTGTTGATTTCCTAACCTGCAGCTGTTTCCTTTGCCTCTATTTCATTTCAGTCACTAAAATGGATGCCAACCCTACTTAGGTATAGCATTTAGAGTATTTCCCGTACCTGCCCATACATACACAGTTGACAAGTGGCTAGGACTTGTCTAGCCAAGTGAGTACTGAAGAATTAGAGGGAGGAAGTTCTCATTAGCCAGTACCAAAGCACAGAGGCAGTTCTGACAATCCAGATAGAAGTAGACTTATTATCAGTAGAAATAACTGGTGGAAATGAAGGTGGGAATGTGCTAGAACACTAAGCTATTGGGCCTAAATACTACCAAGGTTTTAGTTCCCAGCACAGGACTTCTGATTGACTTGAAAAATAAACAGATTAAACATAGAGGCACAATGAAGAAATTGTGAATGGAAGAAACAACATTGATAGTAGAGCAAGTTTCATTTTTTAAAGTTGTATAAATCATTTTGTACCCACTATATTATTTAATCTCTACAAGGACTCCAAGGAAAGTGGTTGCTTTCTGTTATGTTAAGTGAAAGTGGAGTTCAGAGAGCAGGAAGGACTCCCCGTGATCACTGTCAGAGTGACAGGATCCTCAGTGGGTCTGCTCTCATCAGTGCTCAGCTGTGTGACAGATTAAACAAGAGCCGCTCAAAGCCATGCGAATCATTTTCCAATGTCTTCATGTGCCACATTTCACATGGCTCAAATGCAAAGCAGATGAAATTGTCCTCAGCAATGCGCCAGGCCAAGTTTCTGTCTGGAAGAGTGCTCAGAAAAGATTCAATTCACCCTTCTCCTCTTTAGAGCATCACTACTGCTGGAAATATAATAGATATGTCAAGGGGCTAGGGATGCACATCCTCTGAGAAACTGGAGAAGAGGGAGAGTAGACAAAGTCTCTCTCTGTCTCTCTGTCTCTCTGTCTCTCTCTCTTTCTCTCCCTCTCCCTCTCTTTTCCTCTCTTCCTCCCTCTCTCCTTCCCACCCTGCTTCCCCCAGCCCCTCCTTTTTTTTTCCCATCTCCTGAACTAGCCAGCACCACAGTACTAATTAACATGACATGCTATCTCCCCATAGAAATAACCACAAGTCCCCCTGGGAGACAAAAACCGGGAGGTAACTTTTATTTACTAATTTCCTATAATTCAAAAGGCGACCTACTACATCATTCTTGAGTGCTACATGTGTTTACAAGTTCACTATAAATATCACTCCTCCATTTTATACTCTTGAGTTTAGACAAAAACCATCCAAGGCATGTGTCGCCAAGAAAATGCAAGGGGTTTGGTATAAACAGGATCCAAAGGACCATTGGAGAGTAGAGTTAAAGGCAACAGTCTGGAAGATGTTTGCTATCTTAAAAATCGGTAGAGATGGTTGATTAGAAATACTGAGGTAGATACGTTAAGTGAATAATGAGAGACATAACACTGAAAAGCTTAATCACACTTTGAAAATATGGCACAGTGTTTACACAAGGGAGAAGGTATTCTCCTTGAAAGCAGACACCAGGTCCTTTGCTGGCCCTTGCTGTGGAGGTACAGGAATGAAGATGCATCCCATTTGACCTGACTTGACATGAAATACAGGGGCGGTGGGCTATCTTAGCTCTGCAGAAAGAAAGAATTGGCATTTGTTTCTGTCTCCAGGAAACAAGTGGATACATAGGAAGTGTGTTCTATATACATTCCAACACCAAGTAATCTGACAGCTAGCAGGTCATAGTGCTTGTCTAGAACACACACACACACACACACACACACACACACACACACACAAATATACACACGCATACTCACCTTCTTGGCTTTGTTCTGTTTTGTGTGTGTGTGTTTAATACATTTTATTTTCTTTGAGCAAAATATATTTATTTTGGCTGTATCCAACCCCATATTTTGCCCTTCAACTCCTCTCAGAACTTCTCCATTGTGTTCTTCTCTTACCTTCATATATATAATTTTAATTTAAACATTGGGTTTAGTTATTCCTATTTATATATACATGAGTATAGGACATACATGGTAGTATGGGCAGTTTCCCAGGGAATATACCCCTAGCCAAAACTAATATTCTCTCCCCCAAAAGCCATCAACTGGCACAAGCACCACAACTAGGAGTGGAGATTCATGATCTCTTCCTGTCTCCATGCTGGGATGTTCACTGGATTGACCTTCTTCAGGTCTTGTATAGATAGCTATGACTATTGTGAGATTGTGTGTGCAATTGGGGCCCCATCATACCCAGAAGTTACTGTCTCATAGCAATTCTTTCCACTATCTGGCTCTAGCAATCCCTTTGCACTGAGGAGAAGTGATGTAATATTGACTTCGAGTTTTGTGTAAGCCTAGATGCCTTGCAAATAGGAAAAACTAGTTTGAGATATCTTGCCATATCATGAAGCACCTTCCACTGATATGGGAAAGAAGAAAGGAGGGGACTATAAAGAGTGGTGAGTGGAAATGAGCACCACTGACATATTTCTTGAATTTAATATGTTTTACAAAAAAGGAGTCAAGCACTTGTATATTGGTAGATCAAACCCCAAAGGCAAGATAGGGGCAAACAATCAACAATAGCATTATGCTGGTAACCACAATCCAGGTTGTGGTGGTTTGAGTAAGAATGCCCATCATGGGATCATTTGAATATTTGGTCCCCAATTGATAGTGCTTTGGGAGAAGTATAGCAGGTATGGCTTTGTTGGAAGAGGCATGCTACTGGAGCCTGACTTTGGGAAATTAAAAATTCATCCCTTCTTGAGTTCCCTCTTTGCTTCCTCCTTGTGGTTCAAGATGTATGCTAAGTTTTCAACTTTAGCTGCCACCATGCGGTCACCCTGCTGTTATAGACTCTTGTCCCCTTGAACCACATGTCCAAAAAAACTCTTCTCTAAGTTGCCTGAGACATGGAGTTTTATCATAGCAATGGAAAAGTAATAAATACACAGGTGATTGCATTGGGATTCTACAATAACAATATCTGCCCTTACAGGGCTGCTTCTACAGAAAGGATGTTATCAGAAACAAATTATGATTGTCTTCTTTACTGTTCTACTGCTGTGAGGATAGATCATGACCAAGGCCACTCACAAGATAAAACATTTAACTGGGGGCTTGTTTTCGAGGATTAGTCTATTCATCATCATGGAAGGGAGCTTGTTGGCATGTAGATGATGGAGAAATAGCTAAGAGCTCACATATGTTCCACAAGCTGCAGGCAGAACAAATGAGAGACTAGGCCTGGTGTGGGATTTGGAGACTCTAAGCCTGTTCCAGTGACACCTCCTCCAACAAGGACAGACCTAATCCAATAAGGACATGCTTCCCTTTCCTTCCTTAATTGCAGAAGACCATTCTCATTCAAGCAACCACACATTACATCTAAATTCAAACGTGTCATGTCAAGGTATATCATGAATACAATGTCTCATCAAAAATTTAGCAAAGGCCAAATACTCACAGCTGTACCACATGGTAGGTAAGAGAATATGCTGGACTCAGTCAATATCTGAATGCCTCGAGATAATCCAAGGTATACCAAATACATCCAAAACACTCCAACTTCCTAATGATAGAGCAAAGAAGCTGGAGAACCCAATACAGATTTTGATTTTGGCTGAATGATGGTTCTCGGACATGGTGCACCCACTTTTCTTCAATCCGTCTGGTAATAGACTACCATGCATCTTCAAAGCTTCATTGACATGACATAGAAGCTGATACACCAGAAGTCACACTCATTATTATTAGATTCATGGCTTTGTCCTTCATACTATCTTCTGTTTGGGGTAGATGCAGGATAGCTTTAGGGGACAATGTAGCAAAGTGAATTTATAACAAACTCAAGTTTGACTCTGTGTCAGAAAAACTTTTTTTTCTCATACCTGAAAGCTTCTGTATTTTATTCCAGAGCAAAAATGATCTTTCCCTACATTGTGTGATGGGCAGTTTAGACAAACATAGCTAAAGCACTTCCAGGTGGCCTACTCTTGGATTTCAGAATTACACTACTTACCATGCACTCCTGGGAAGCAGAGACAGAAAGTAATCCAACAAGGGAACAGACTTCACAGCTCAGAGCACATTGCTATGAAGAACCAAGCCTGCCAGACTGCTTTATTAGAGTCATAGCCTTTGAGGATTGTAGAACTTACCTGGTTATAACAATCGTGGGTGTGTCTGAACAGTTGTGAGTGTCTGTGTGTTGAATGTGTGAATATATTCTTGATCACATACATATGTATGGATATGTACATGGCCAGGCATACATATATGGAAATCAGGGGCCTGTGCTATGTGCCTTCCTTTGTCACTCTTCATCTTATTTTTGAGACAGGAACTGAACCTGGAATTCATGAACTGGCAGAGATGTAACATAGACACAAAATACTAACAACATTCTTTTGAAATTTCCAATGGCTAAAACATAAGCTAAACAAAGATTGTCCTTTATTAATTACCCAGTCTTAGGCATTTTTAATAACATATAATTGATGAGAACACTTTCCCCCAGGAGAAATGATAAAGCGTAGTACTTGAGGACCAGGTGTGATGGAGAATCCCTTTAAATTAAACATTCAGAGGCATACGCAATCTCTGAGTTCAAGACCAATCTGGTGAACATAGAAAGTTCCATACAAGCCAGGGTAAGACAAAAGAAAGAGTAAGCCTTAGACACAAAGAGAAGCTAGAGGCAGAAAATAAAGCCACGAAAGTTAAAGCAAGAGCAAGTGAAAAAGAAAAACGATAAGAGGTATTACATTTTTTTTCTAGGCTAGATGTATAACTCAGGAGAGTTTTGTAATATGGGGCAGGTGTGGTAAGTTCTAAGGCAAACCCTGTGGTTAAATAGAAGCCAAAACAATGAACCTTCCAACAAGGTGGTCCACAACCTGCAGCTTAAAAAAAATGGTACCAAAGTCAACAGACTTAGAGACAGCACTTCTTGTGTTGAAGCAGAGCAAAGCTACACCAGTGCCCTCACGAGGGGAAATATCAGACCACAGAAAGCATATTCTTATCTCTATCATATCATCCTCAAGTTATACAAGCCTTCCACTATAATGCATCCATGCTGGCCTTTCCTTAATGATAAGGATTGGAAACAGTGTTGAGAATAAAAGTCTCCATGGTCACCATGAAAAAGCTCACTGCATTTTTTCTTCGGAAACAAATAGAAGCTTTATAGGGCATAACATACAGGAAGTAGATAACCTTCCCAATTGGCTGAAACATCTACTGCAGTGGAATATTCTAGGCTATGAAACGGAAGAGATGTGTTGGTAATATATTGTATAAAACCTTGAATACTTGACTGAAATGATATGCCTTTTCTGAGTAGAAAATTCAATTGTAGTTCCTCTGGAGGATTTTTGCATCCAGATGGAATGATCAAAACTCCATTGTCAGAATTGATTTTACAGCAGATATAAAAGACAGGTGTTACAACACTTATCTATTGCTGCTTTAAACATTAAACCAAAAATTCTCAGCTTTAAATAACTAGCAATTTTAAAAATACAGTTCTTATGAGGTAAGGATTCAAGAATGAGGAAAAGAAGCAGTCTGCCTCAGGATTTCTCGTGAGAACTGCTGTCTCGCTGTCAGCCAAGGTTATCATAGTAAGAGAATGCACAGGCATACATCAATATCACGTCACTCACAAGAACCTTTATCCACATCGTTTGGGATACTAATTATGGGACAACCCTGATAATACCCTGATATTAAGGTCACAGTCCTCCATATCTGATGGCTCTCCCTTTCTCTGGAGGGCTGCCCTTGCTCTGTGTGACCTTGCCCAGAGAGTGTTCCTGAGCACAGGTGCCTGGTCTTGTCTGAAAAATTATCTTGTGTCGTCTTCTCTGCAAGTACTGCCTAACTCAACACACATGTCCCTCTCTGGCGTCCCACATGATAATTAAGTACTATGTTATGACCAACTAGCCCTTTCTACTCATACCCATAAAAGCCCTCATATACGCTATCCCTGGAATAATAAAGTAGAGCTGCTGTCTCACTGCAGTAGGCTCTGGAAGTCCTTCCATCATGCGGCCATCTGAACCGTGCTCTCTGCTCTTGTTCTTTTGGTCTTTGTGAGCCATGGCCAAGGACCCCCAAGGAGAAGAGAGACTCACAACTAATCTCTACTGAAACACAGGCTTGTGTACTCATGACAAGCCAGCTTCCCCAAGAGTGTTACAAGAGACAGCAAATGAAAGGAAACCTTGGCATCCTTGGGGACCTGCCTTTGAAGCCACACAACTCAGCTGTCACTGCTGCTCTTTTTTTTTGTTTATTACAAGAGGCTCTGTAAATCCAGCCTTCACTGAAGCGCATAGAAGGGAAGAGAGGGTGGTAGGAGAAAGAACAGAGAAATTAAAAGCCTGAATTAAAACTACAAGACTTATTTTCTTAGAGCCTTTTTCTATATCAGGAATGAAAACAGTGATAAAGTGATAAACCTGCTCTTCCAGAGACCCTGAGTTTGCTGCCCAGCACCCATGGCTCATGGCCTCTGGTATCTAGATCTCCACAGGCATTCAATACCTCTGGCCTTTACAGGCACCCACACGCATATGTACCTCCTCATGTGTAGACACACACATTCACATAAATAAAAAATAATTATAAAAATTGATGAAGAAGATGCCAACAATATAATACCCTACATTTATTTTTGTTGTTGTTGTTGTTGCTTATTTGGAAAGCTCCCATGGTGTGCTCACTTCCCATTCTCATATCCTCTTCCCCCATAACATGGCCCACAAAAAAAGGAAGTTCATTTTTGTGGTCCATATTTCACTGCAATATTGTCAAATTACTAGTGGGTAGCATCCCCAAGGGGAGATGAGTGTCCACCTGCACCCATGTCTTCTGACATGGGTGCCATCATCAGAGGAGAGACTGTGGTGGCTGGAACAGTGCCAGGCCAGTTCTCCCATGCCGTCGTTGATACCCAGCTGTGTGTCTGCCTTGCTGCTGGAGTGCCCGAGCACTGAAGCCAAGCTTCTCGGGTGAGGCAGAATACTTTGTAATAGGGGGCCCAGTCCATATTTCCCCACATGAGAAATGGTGAAGATGGAGACGGATGCTGTGTTTTCCAGTCTCCCATATACTGAGTGCCGTCAGCAAACTGCTGCGAGTTGGGAATGGGGGCCCTCTCAGGGTGTCGATGTGACAGGCAGGGAGGGAGGGAAAGCTGAGCCCGAGACTGGCATAGAATCTGGTTTGGTTCCGAGTGAATGCTGAGAGCACAGAGGGCCTGGGAGAGAGGAAGCCATCTCCAGGAGATTTAGGGATGGCTCTTAATGAAGGCCACGCCCACTGTGATCATTGATGAAGGAAACGGCCCTTGCTTCTCCACACTGCTTTATTTGATGGTGAATGTGAATACATACACAAACTCAGGGTGAACTGGGGATTAAATAACTTTGCAGGAAGGAATGCCCAGAAAGGGAAGCTCATTGGTTGTCATGGTCCTCTCAGTGGGAGGTCATGGTTATGTGTTCCAGATGTGGTAGTTTGGCAGGGAGCTGGTCGCATGCCTGCCATTCTCAATTCTGAGATTCCTCAGAGTCTGAGCCTGCTCATCCTTACCAGTTCTTCTTTTGGTGGCATGGTTCACTCTCCCGGGCCAGTGCCTCCCCTTCCCCTAAGCCTCCAACACCCTACCCCTGCCCTGGACATTAACATGGCTCCAGCCAGCAGCTCTGACTATGGGCATCCATGTGCGCTTCAGTGGTAACACAGGTTGCAAACATCAATATGACCCTTGGCTGTATCGGGACCACTGACTTCAGCAGCTGCATGGACCATAAATAAGCTTTAACCTGATCTCGGGCTGTTACACATACCACTCACATCAGCATGGCTCCCGGAGGCAGCAAAACTTGAGGATATCACTGACATATTAGGCTGCAACCCTGTTATGGATAGCCTTGGTGCTATTTGTATTTTGATGCTAATCCCGCTTCCCCAAGAGGGGTTGCCTAGGACTAGGAGTGAATCAGGTACTCAGGACCTCATGTGACCCTTCTGATGTATAAGGGTTTCTAGGAAACCAATCACTGGGAGAGTAGGCGAGACTTCCGGGTCAGACAGAGGGACAGCGGAGGCAGGAGAAAGGGTGGGCTTTTGAACTAAGAGGATGATAGAGTAAAAATGTAGGTAGCAGCGACCCCCAGTTCAGGGAGCAGATCCGCTACTGGAGAATTTAACTTTGGATGGCTTACTATTAGAATGCTAGTAGTTGCGCTCAATAATTGTGTTGCCTTTTGATTCTAAACTAAGATTGCGTGGTGTTTACCTTCATGTGGTGACTCATTTGGGTTCCAGAGAGAAAAGGTACGGTGGGGTGGGGCATCCCAACCAGCCACGGGGATTTGGAAGTGTGGGGCTGGTGTGGCAGCGACCTGTCGATGGGAACTTAGCGAGCCAGGTGGAAAGATTTCAGAGCTCCCAGTCAGAGAGTCTCCATGAGATGAGAACAAAGCAGGCCAGTGTCTCTTGCCAGAGGTAGCGCGGCTTGCATTTTTCATGCTACGCAACCCAGACTACTTAGATCCATTCGAATCCCAGGCGTCGTCACAGTCTGGGGTAGTAGCATGGACCACCGACATGTCCTCTGGTAGTAACATGGCTCACAGCGCTCTTTCAAGGAGGTCCAATCTAGGAAGTGAGCCTTTCCTCATGTCTGGTGTCCCAAATGGCTCTGGAGTCAGGGTATCCCGTGGCGAGGTGACAGGCTCTGGATATGCTCCAGACTTGTGTACATTATCCACCAACCCTACTGGAAAATGACAGCATATAGACCTCAGCCCTCTCTTACGTGTGACCGCCATCAAGAATCTAGTTCTGCCTCTCTCTATTGCACATGCATCACTCCATTTTTCTATCATTCTCACCTCTCCATCACATACCTGTTTGTTGTAATTGTGCACCCAAGGGCCTGGGCAGCGCTTGGACGTCTTCCCGCAGGCCTAGAGGGGCACTTTAGTGGGTGTCTTCTGGCCAGCCAGGGTCACAGCTCCAGGAACATCATATCTTTATATGGTTAGCTTTGTGATAGTCTAGGGATTTTTTTAACTCACATATGCCTCTCAAATCAACAGATATTTGAGGCAGGGAAACAAATTAAAGTGCAATGCCATAATTAAGAAAAACAACTAGCATTTTCTAAGTTTAAACATAGAAATTTTTCCCAGAATACTAATTTCAAGCTAGTAGTGACCATAAGATTCTTTTTTTTTTTAATAACTAAGGGTCAAATTTATTTAAAATTATAAAGGTTGTTGAATATATGTTTTTACACGTCTGAAGTAGTACATGGTGTAATCAGGGACTAGACCATAAGATTCTTGAATAAATTGCTAATATATTACATTTAAGTATTTGCATGATTTATAAATAGACATATTAACTCATACCTCTGTCTTGGGAACATAGGAAGGTATGTCATCCTCTCATAGCATCCAGAGAGTATGAAAAAAAATTTAAATAATATTTTAATATGTTTTTAGATTTTCATGCATGTATATATATAATGTTTCTTGGTCCTACCCATCCACATCCACTGTTCCTGATCCCTACCCACTCCTACCACATCTCCCTCCCAACTGCATGCTCTAATTGGTCCATATCTAACCCATTGGCTGCAACTAATGCTGCCTATGTGCACAGAGCTGTAGAGTAGTCCACGGAGGCATCATGGGCAACATATTGGTGGCTATATTCCTAAAGAAAAGTGCCTCTCTCCCCAAGCTATCGGCTCAATAGCTTCCCAGCCTAGCTTGAGTTTCACGAGATTCTGCTGTCTTTACCATTTGCCCCTCAAGTTCACGGTCTCTTTAGTTTTTGCTTTTTTTTTTCCTTTCCCTCAGAACATGCTTTCTATACAGAGGACTTTTAAGTACCAGAAGCAACATGTTCCCACCATGGAGTCCTTCGCATTAAGCCCTTACACTCTTTATGAATGAAATAGGCCATGCTTACTATTTAAAGCCTTCTTCCCTACCAGGGATTAAAATAGTGATGACAAAACCTACAAGGATAGAAAAAAATGTATAAATGAGATTTTGTAGGAAAATAAAACTTGTAGAGAATAATAAAACTTGGACTACCTTTCTCAGGACCGACCTCTGTCCTTTTTAAAGCAGGTACATTTTCAGCAAACCTCCGAGTTTGGTGAGCGCTGTCCTTTGTGCTGAACTGGTATCTTCACAAAGAATCCTGTTAAAGAAAATTGAAAGACAGAAAGGGCTGTCTACAAACTTGTATTTTTTTTTTCTGTGCCAGAATATAGTGGGCTTATTGAGGACTTTATATTAAAATGAGTGCCAACATTCATTCATGACATATGTTCTTCCAAGCTCAAATGTATTAGACTTGAAAGTACGGTGATTTTTTAAAGCAAATTGATCAAGGCTGCAACACTTAATAAAATGCATGACTGTATATTAACTATGATCTCTGATGGACTACACTTGGGGAAAACACACTGTATTTTGCCTTTTAGCAGAGAATTATCATTTTTAAAATTAGACTTTATTGTGATTATTAATCTGTAGAAATTTTAATTATCCTTCAAACGCTTGAAGATTTATTATAGAGAAGTGCCAGAAAAAAAACCCAGTGCTAATTAAATCCAGCAAAATGTTTCCTTTACCTGACGATAGGGAAGCTCTTGTTGTCAAATCCCTTTCAGCCAAATAACCACTTAACTAATCTCAAATTGAATATCTTATTTAAGATTTTGAATTATCTTTTCTCTCCAGGGAGCTGCAGTTGAATATTGTAATAGCATCATCCAGGGAAATGTTTCTTACCCTCCAGACTGCAGGAATGAGAAAAAAAAAAGTTTCTTTATATCATTGAGTAGACTGAAGTCTGGAGAATGAGCCAGCTGACATTTAAAAGGAAAGGAACATTACTAAGAGGCAGAAGTGGCTTCCACTGATGCATACAAATCCTGGTCCTGAGGAAAGGGAGGAGTGGAAACTTTTTGTGTGTAAACGGATCTGACTTCTCTTGCTAAGCATGCAAAGCTATGCAACTATGGCCTTTGTGATCATATCCTGATCATCAAATAATGTTCTGAAGTTGGCACAGATTGCAGGGAAGGTTGCAATAGCCTATGTGACAGAATCACATGACGGAAAAGCAAGCGAGTATGGTAGAGCATCTTTGTGGTGCACCCTGTGGCTGTGGACAACTTGCTCTGATATTCTGGGTGACAGCTACAAGCAAACGCGTGGACATAGCTGAGCTCATTCTTGCTTTGTTACATTTTAGCCCTATTTTCACTGAAATGATATAAGTAATGACATCTTGTCAGTTTCCTTCTCAGTTTTATCCTCATAGCACAGAACATCTTGATGTGTCACATAGATTAAAATCCACTGGATTTCTACTATGTCCTTGGCTCCTGAGCTTCCAACTGCTGCCCTCATCCTCTCGCCTTAGCAGGTTCCAGGTTTCTGAGAGAAAGGGGGCTCCCACGGTGGGGTCCTTGCTCTCTTGCCTTCTCTTCTAGGTTGCTACTCTAGTTTTCCATGGAGCCTGTCCCCTCTTTTGTTTGGGCAAGGTTTTCTGAAGTACAGCACTTCAAAGCTCTCTGCATTTTTTGTTCCTCCTGATAAAAGGTGATTTATTTAAAATGCCCAAGTCTCATCAATATGTCTGATGTGGTTAATTTGATGTGGTGACTTGGTGTGGTAGTTTGAATAAAAATGGGCCCCATGGCTCATGTACTTGAATGTTTAAGGAGTGGTCTAATTAAAAGGATGAGGAAGTACGGCTTTGTTGAAGTAGCTGTGTGTGGCCTTGTTGGTGGAAGTGTGTCCCATGCTAGGTCTAGTGTCTTGTTTATTCCTACTCCCTAAAGACCCAGCTGTAGAACCCTCAGCCATCTCTCCAGCATTGTTTTCCTGCATGGTTGCATTCCCCCATGCTTCCTGCCATGAAGACAATGGACAAACCTCTGAAATTGTAAGCAATTAAATGCTTTCTTTTATAAGAGTTGCCATAGTCTTCGCATCTCTTCATAGAAATAGAACACTGACTAAGGCACTTTTAGAAGATTTCTGGGTGAGATTCACACTGGATTCAGTTCTGTTGGAGAGAATAGACTGCCCTATAAAATATTGATTGGTATCATCCGGTCAACTAAATTCGTGAATAGAATAAGAAACATGATTTTGTCAGTAAAAGGAAATTAGTTCTTTAGCAGACTACCTTCCAAAGGAAGCCATACTATTCTCCCAAGACTCTAGCTACTGAACCACACTTGCCTATTCTGTACTGAAAAGTAGCTATGTGACCCTATGTCTCTTCATGTCCTATTGATTCTGTTTCACTGAAAATCTTGACTAATACAACAGTAAATTGACGAGTGCCAAATATTTTATTTAACTCATTAATTAATGTGTAAAGCAACAGAAGTAAGGTCAGAGTCTAATAAAATTTGCACTTATACTTTCTGTGGGTCATGAGTTCAGGTATAGCTTAATTGGATCTTCTGCTTTGTGCCTTACCATGGTGTAATTGGATCATTATCTGAGGTTAGTTCCTGAACTGGGGAAGAATCTACCTTCAAGGTCAGATCTTGGCAGGATCATTTTTCTAAGACTATAGAAGTGAGGACCTTCCTGGCTGTCAGCTAGAAGTGCACTCAGCTCCTGTAGCCTACCTCCAGCTACTAAAGATTCCTCAGTCCTCAATAATAGCTCAGTTCATGCGTTGTGTGTGCTAAGTGTTACCCAGCAATTGATATATCACCGTTTTGGCATATTTTACCAATGAGAAACAGGGTAGGGATCCAACCACAACTCAAGAAGGAGATTATTAGGAACATGTGAACTAGAGACTTGGAATCCTATGTTTGCTATAGGGAGACAATCAAAGGCCTAGACTTCTCTGGAATCCAAAATTCCCTAGAAAGCCATTTGGAAGGTACTTTTACAAGGTATTATCATATATGCCACAATTACACCCTTAAGCATTTAGTTATAAGTTGAAACCTTGGTTAAATTGTTTATAGTAACTCATTTGATTTTCATTAAAATCAAGGGCTTCTGGGGAAGAATGAAAAGAGACAATGAAGCTGTTATATGACACGGTAATTATACATACACAAGGATACTCATTTTAAAAATCCCATTGAACTTTAGGACAAAAAATGGAAAATGATGTGTTCAAATTCAACATTAGTTTATTTAACAGTTTGAGGGATTCCTAGGATGTAATTCAGTATGTACAGTTAATTACATTTATTCTCAAGCAAATGATTACATTATATTAAAAAGAAAATAGTTTGGAAGACTAGAAGAGAAAGGGAAATGATTACATAAGAAAGTAATATTCTGACACATTTGGTGACCCAAACCATTCTCTCCAATGGTTTTATCCACTCTAATTTTGTAACTCAGGAATTTGAAGATCAAGAAACACAAGGCATGTCTTATAAGAATGTATATCAACAATGAGCACAACTGTTATTTTAATGTTTGTATTCCTACTTTTTTGTTTCTCATCAATATTGTTATTTTTTAATCATTCTCTGAGATATTTGTCAGACTATTTGTTTTATATTTTTTAAAACTGATGTGGTCCATTTTAAACTTCAAGGTTTTTGGTGTTCTCTATGTTTTATACAGGTAAGAGCAAAATTGAATGAAAAGAATAAATCAAAAGAAAAAGACAGGACATGAATGCTCCTAGGTATGGTGGAGGAGAAAGTTTATGATAGAGATGTGGGAGAATACAGGCAGAGGTACGACTCTGGGAAAGTCCAAAGAGATCATGATCCTGAACCATGTGGAGAGAGAGAAAGGAAAAGAGAGAGAGGAGAACATAGTACAGCAGCCAGGAGACCAAAGGTGCAAAAGGTACCAAAAGGAGGGTACAAAAGAAGCAGGTAACCAAAATGTCTGTGAGAAGGGCTCTCCTACCCGAGGCTGGAGAGGCTGGAGAGGCTGGAGAGGCTGGAGAGGCTGGAGAGGCTGGAGAGCTCAGGGTTGAAGGCAAGCTATGCCAGCCATAGCCTATAGCCAGGACGACAAGTCTGCTTTGATATGTTAAGTAGACACTTCAACCAACCACTTGTCCTGGGTTTGACATGAAAAATAATTTCTATGTTTATTTTTCAAGAGTGTGTATTCCCTACTAAAAGAGAAAAAAAAAACTGCAAGCAAAAAAATGAATACAATACATTTACACTGAAAATTAGTAGACACGCAGAAAAGAATCCCCAAGTCCTAAGACAATAGTGAGGAGGCAAGAATGATCTATTAGTTACACCTTCCGTTGCTCTGACTAAATGCTTGAGATGGGCACTGAGCTTGGGACAGGCAAGAGAGAGTACATGACTTGGCTCATAGTTTCAGGATATTTCACTCTGTCATGACAGGGAAGGAATGGAAGCTCAGCTCGTGCAAGTAGAAGTGTGGAGTCATTGGTCACACCATGTCAGATGAAAAGGAAGAGACAAGGCCAGAAGCAGGCTCCAGTTACAGTTCCACAGGTTGCCCCTAGTTACATGGAAATGCTATGATTTCCAGGTGAGAATCTTGTCCCAAAGTCTCCACCACCTTCCAAAACAGTGCTGCAAGCCTGGGACCCTGTGTTCAAGCTCATGAGCCAATTAGGGACTTTCCCCTTTCAAGCCATCACAGTGATAATGGTTTCAACTTGGAAGGGGCGAAGGTGAAATTTCTTTGTGAATACTTTGTTAGTATATATGCAAAACTCTACTTCAGTCAATGTACATCAGTACCCAAGATTGTGGCAAGTGAGGACGTGGGACTGCATATTCTCATTCTTATGTAGCTGACAAATATGGGTCAAGCACAAACAGAGGAGCTGCCCTTCCTAAATGGGTTCCTTAACTAATAATACCGAAAGAAAACATGTCTTCACAAATAATGATATTGTCATTCTCATCAAAAGATGACTGAGACACTTATGAAAATGCACCCTCTGGTCCTGGGTGGCAACAATGAGGGAACACACACTTGGAAAAGCACATATAGAAATGTGCATATAGAAAAGTACATATGAAAAAGCACACAGAGAAAAGCATGTGTAGAGATAGAAAAGCACATACACATAAAAAAATGCATATAGAAAAACACATATAGAAACATGCATACAGACAAGCCCACACATTTACAAAAGCACCAGTATGTAGAAGAGTACATATAGAAAAGCCCATATAAAATGCACAGATTCATTATTCTTGGTTTTGGGGATTTTGCACTTGCTTTACATGAAGAAGGGAATAGATAAGGAAAGGATCAAGAAGGAAGCAGGGGAAAAGGAAAACTGCTATGGAGGAAATGAACATATTTTGATGGATATTTTAATTCATCAATTATTTAAGGAATCTTCCTTGCCCTGTGAAAATAGTCTTTATTCACTTTTATATTTTCCCATGATGTAAAGTTGACATTTACTCAGAATTTATACTGTACAATATCTTAAGTACTTTATATATCTTTATCCTTACAGTTACTTGAAGAAATAAATTGTATCACGAACCAGTTTTACACTTAGGAAACTGAGTCTCAGGGAGGTGTGGTCAAATTGGTTAAAGTGAAGTCCACATTGCTAAGTTAATGGGGCTTTAAATCTTTGAAGCTTGTCATTGAACACTATCCATCAAAATCCTGGACCTGAATAGGATGGGATGTGTACTCATTCCCATGGTCTACTCCAGCAATAGAGAGTAAGTCACTTTGATGTTTACAACAACGATCACATTGTTTTTTGTTCTATATAGACTGGCTGAGGAAAACCTATTGGTGCCCACAGGGAAAGTTCACATACGAGCTGAGGAACCAATATGCTCATCACTTTATATCCTCTGAACCTTAAAATTGCCAACTCTCATTTGCTATTAATTCCTAGAGATCAAACAAATAAACAAAGATGGAGTGTGCTCAACTAAAAACTGAAGGATACTAAGCCTGCTGTATTCACACCAGGGCTCTTTGAATCACTGACTTAGAAGACAATATTCAAATCATATGTGTAGGAGAGAGTGTAGAACAACAGACCTGACAATTTAAGGAGAAAGAGTATATAGTGAACCATAAATATATCTTAATTCTTTTCATGTATACTTAGACTTGCATGTGAGTTTTAATTTTTATTACATCTATTTATTTAATCATTAATTTGTTTATTCATGGACCTGGAGTGGGATTGCCATGGTGCGTTTATCGAGGCCAGAGGATAACCTGCAGGATTCAGTTCTCTTTCCTTCCACCTATGGGTTCTAAGAATCAAACTTGTCATCAGATTTGGTGGCAAGTGACTTTACATGTTGAGCCATATTGTCTACCTGAGGAAGGTATGAATGGATTTTTGATACAAGAGAAGAACAACACAACTTAAAACAAAAGCCCTCAAGAATTTGGTTCCATAAGAAAATAAACAAAATTAATTCCCAGGATTTACAAACCATGTGGAGACAATTTTGAGATACACACTTGTATCATGAAAGGAAGAAGTATATATGATATCTGGTGTATGTGTATGTGTGGTGTGTGTGTATGTGTAGTGTGTGTGTATATGTGTGTGTACGTATGTGTGGTGTGTGTGTATATGTGTGTGTACGTATGTGTGGTGTGTGTGTGTATGTGTGTGTACATATGTGTGGTGTGTGTATGTGTGTGTGGTGTGTGTGTATGTGTGTGTGTATGTGTGTGTGTATATGTGTGTGTATGTGTGGTGTGTGTACGTATGTGTGGTGTATGTGTATATGTGTGTGTACGTATGTGTGGTGTGTGTGTATGTGTGGTGTGTGTGTATGTGTATGTGTACGTATGTGTGGTGTGTGTGTATATGTGTGTGTATGTGTGTGTGTGTGTATGTGTGTGTGTGTATGTGTGTGTACGTATGTGTGGTGTGTGTGTGTATGTGTGTGTACGTATGTGTGGTGTGTGTGTGTATGTGTGGTGTGTGTGTATATGTGTGTGTACGTATGTGTGGTGTATGTGTATATGTGTGTGTATGTGTGTGTGTGTATGTGTGTGTATGTGTGTGTGTGTGTATGTGTGTGTATGTGTGTGTGTGTATGTGTGTGTACGTATGTGTGGTGTGTGTGTATGTGTGTGTACGTATGTGTGGTGTGTGTACGTATGTGTGGTGTGTGTGTATATGTGTGTGTACGTATGTGTGGTGTGTGTGTATGTGTATGTGTAAATTTAGATGATATATTTTTAGATAATATCCTGTTGTAATTAGAGAATATTAACCAGTTTAATTTCAGTTTAAATACGAAGAACATTTTCAGTACATCCAAACACGAGATCTCAGGACACATCACCTGCCTCTGTCTTTTGTTTCTATTCCATCTGTGTCTAAAATGGCTTCTAGAACATGAATCTCATCTTTTTCAAACTTGACAACTAGTTAGCAGAGTACATGTTTCTCGATACCTACATCATGGTCCAATGGGGGATATTAATTACTCTTTTAAACCACAACACTAACCACTTTAGCTCTTACATGTACATGACCATTTAATGATGCAAAATACATTTAATCCAACTTCAAAAATATTCATAGTCTGTTACATTACCAATACTGTTTAAAAGGCCAAAGTCCAAATCACTTTGGTAACTTAAGGCAATCTCCTAACTACAATCCTTATTATTTCCTTTTAATTTCATACTTCCAATACACAATGGCTAAAATATACATTAATGCTCCAAAATGAGCAACAGAGGCTTAGGGGGAAAAGACAAAACTAAAAGCTAGCAAGGCAAACAGAATCCTACAGCTTGGTAGATGACATCTGGGGCTTCAGAGATGACTCAGCTCCCTGTGTTATGCTCTCCTTGACAGTTGTCTCATAGATATGACCTCTCTAACATTGTCATGTCTCTGCCATCACCCTGGTTCCATCTTCATGGCTTCATGTACTGAACTGGTAAGGCCTTCTTTTAAAGACTTGACATGTTGCCTGACCTCAGTAACTTCCTGAATATATGGAAGAATCTCCTACTCAAATTTGCACCTTTCTTGATTCCAAAGCCAGTACCACATAGATGCCACTACGAAGTTCATCTGCTAGTTTTAGGTGTTGGATCATATTAGTAGCAGCCTTTGAATTCTGTTATTTTCTGGGAGCAGGAAACTTCTTACATCTTTTTTTTTCCAGAAGCTGAAAGCCTAGTTGGAGGGGGCCTTCCATATGTCCACTCTTCCTGTTCCACTGCTTTGAGTGTAGCCATTAGTGCTATTTTCCTCTCCAAACTGCATATTTCTTATTTCCTCTAATTAGTACTTAAAAGTTTTATTTTTAAATTATTTATTATTGTAATTTATTTCTTATTTTTATCTTAAATTAAAACATAATTTTAGATTAATCATCCTATGTCCCCCTTTGCTCCCTCCCATCCCTCTCATAGTCTCCTCTGCTTCATAGTGGCAGTTATACCTTGAAAATAACCAATAGCCATCCAGCTGGATTTCAGGCTTATTTAACAGGGGCAAAATACTTACTGATACTATAAACCTACCCACTTCTTCTTTATAGTTGTATGTGTGTATAACAGTAATCTATAAAAACCATTCCACAGACTCAAATTTTGCAGGCTTGAAATTTCCTATGTCAAAAAAATTAGTCCATTATTTTAAATTTCACCCTCACAAAAAGTGTCAGGACATGGAGAAAAAAACCCAGCTAGATCATTATTAACATATCACCAAATGGCCTCTATCCTGATTGCAAATAAAATCTTGTTACCCTTTGCAACTCATGAGCCAAGCATTCATTGTCTACATGGATCTGAGTACTAGTCTATTCCAAGATCTTTCTAGAGTAACCATTAATGTAATAGTCAACCACTTAGCTACTCTAAGCCTTCTACATTTCCTCCCAAAATGATATGGTCAGTTTGTCTACAACAACAACTTCACTCTTGGTGCTAACTTGTGGATTAGTTGCTTTTTTGATGATCTGATAAATACCAAGCCCACAAACAACTTATAAAAGATTGTATTTTGGCTTCTTGCTTCACAGGGATATAGTTCAGAATTACTGGGGAGGAATGGCAGTAGGCCAGCACAGCAAAGGAAGCTGTCTTGTTACTTGATTAACTGCACAAAGGGAGGACAGAGAAAGACCAAGCTGGGAAAGGCTATAAAACCGCAAATGCTGTCCCCACTGGACTATTTCTTCTAGTAGACTGCACCTCCTAAGTTTTCTATAATCTCCCAAACAGAACTGACAACAAGAGAGAAAGACATCAAATACATGAACCTCTGAAAGACATTTCTTATTTAGACCACCATAACATAATTTCTGAGTGTCTCTTGATGGCCTATAGGAAGTACTTTTCTGATTGATGTGCCTAGATGTTTTTGTTTACACAAGCCCAGAGATGGGTCAACACCATCCAACCCACATGGACTAGAATTAGTAACTACCTAATTTGAGAATCTAAAGCTCTAACTACATAAGAGAGAAATGAATTCTTCATGGACAAGGACAGCTGAGGCTTCCCGTATGACTCCAAATCCATGGTATTTAGGACTATGTGTTCACACTCATTGATAGACTTGTGACAATTAGTCTCACAAGGCATGACATTTTGGATGGCATGAAAAGATTCCTTTTTCTGAATATAATATGTAGCTTCTTCTGGGACAATTGGCTGACTTCCAGCCCAAGACAGTAACATTTTAATTTATACAAGTTCTTGGTTAGCTTCCAAGTCTAAGTTAAGGAGTTGATTTTAAACTAATGATCAAATGCTATTTAGATAACTGGATGCCCTAGTAGCCAAAGAACAGTTAACAGTTTGGGTTCCCTCTCATTTTTAAGTATTCAGTTCTTTTACATGACTGGATGCACACTGCTGTGTAGATTTCAAAATGTTTGGTTTTGCCCTAATACAATATCATATTCATAAAACAAAGTTCCTCTGCCTTGCCTACTCCAGCAAGGACAATTATTTCTGTCAGTGAAGATCTTTTTATGATTGTGTATATGGATAACTAATGGTCTCTTTAACTTTCAGTAGTAAGGCTGCAAGTTTCAATGTTTGCATAGCTAGATTTTATTTTTCCTAGCCATTTGTCATGCCTAGGTTGTTTCAGTTTCTTAAGTGTGGAATATAAATGCTACAGAGTGGGTTAATTAATAAGCTCCTGCTAGCACAAGAAAAGGATTGAAGAGACAAATACAGACTGAGCAGATAACAAAGGAAATTTAATAATAATAATAATAATAATAATAATAATAATAATAATAATAGATGTAAAAGTCCAGAATCAGGGTTCCAGTATGGTCAAGCTCTGTTGCTCTCTACATAATAATGCTTTACTTATTAGCTATCCTCACATGGCAGAGAGAGAGAAAGAGAGAGAGAGAGAGAGAGAGAGAGAGAATTTAATACACTTTCTTCTAAGAACATTATCACTATAAAAACATGAGAGCTCTTCTAAACCTAATCATTTCTCAAAGGCTTTATACCCAAATCATTTCACATTGGGAACTAGGACTTCAGTGTATGGATTGTGGAGGTACAAAGTCTATATCAGTATAGAAGATAAGCTATTATCTCTTTCAAATCCTGAACTGAGATTTGGGGAGGAGGTGTTTCCAGGAGTAAAATTGCTCAATCACACAATAATTATCTACTTGCATTTTAAAAAAAAATTCAAGGTGTTTTTGTAATGGCAACTATAATATTTTATTTTCTTACCTAGAAACTCAAGGGTTGCGATTATAATTACAATTTTTATGCATCTCCCTCTAGCACATATCCTCAGGACCAACCCAGAATTCCACCATTTTATTACAAGGTAATTGTACACAATGCATTCTGTCCTATATTCCAACATTTTGTTTGCACTTTGACATTTTTAAATCAGGAAGCTAAACCTTCTGCATCACTAAGAAGTATAAAATGGAAACAAAATCTTTAAGGGTACATGAACAATGTAAGAATTTCACAACAAAATGTATGATTATGAAAAGAAGTGTTTTAGGGATCTGCATATGAGTCCTTCTAGGGTTCAGATAAAATGGAAAATCAAAGAGACAAAGCAAGTCAAAGACAGTAGGAGCCGAGGCTTGTTTTTACTGGACTTCGGAGGAATGCACACTGCTGTGAGAAGTTGTCAGCAAAGTTCAGTCTACTGGGCTTGCTCATGGCATCACAGCTTCAATATAGCCACAGTCGCTTCACCTGAATTGCCAACTTAACCTTCCATCATATGCTTCAAGATGTAGGCTTGCCTTTTCAGTTTATTGATAATACACGGACCAAAGTCACCTAGGGGGAGGAAAGGATTTATTTCTTCTTGTACTTCCAGGTCACATTCATTATTTAGGGAAGTCAGGGTAGGAACTCAAGGTGTGTGGTTGAAGCAGAAACCATGAAGAAATGATGCTTATTTACGGGATCACTCATTCATCATCTTCTGGGACACAGAGGGCTTGGACAGTCCTGCTGCTGTTTTGCCATTTCTAACACATAGCTTGTCTTACAGAGCGAGGCTGGCTGTGCTCCACACTTTCCTCTGCCATTGGCAGATGCTTCCTGACATCTCCAGAGGGGGTTTCCATTGCAGTGGAGGTTGCACCTTCATAATGGCCTCTCTTGGTCTCTGTTGGCCTCTCTTCAGGGTCTTTATATGTGAGGCAAAGCATCTACTTCTTGCTGTTACCATTTAATCTTGGTGTCTTCATTGCAACTGAGGCTTCATTGCAACTGAGGCTTCGCCTTCGACAACGGACTCTTTTCTGAGATTTGCACCACACCACACACTGTCTAACTTGACTAGAAACTTTACCCTTAATGATAGGCATTTATAGTGCTGAATGGTATTATAGAGGATGGTATAGGTGAAAATTAATCATCAGTCTCACCCAGCTATAAACCCTGCAACAACAGCTACTTACCTGCAATATATACTGGAACAATAGCAAAGAAAGGGTTAGGAGAGCAACCAACCACATTTTCATTGGTTTTAAGGACCTCCCTGTGAGAAAGAATCAAACATGACACTGCTAATAGAACTAAGGACCTGGGACTAGACATGTCATGGGCCCCAGGAGAAACATTATTATTATGTATTAAGTACAAAACAATAAAATGACTACTGAAAACTTACTGCCTTATCCATAGATCAGTTCACTGATACTCAACCATCATTGGAGAAGGCTCTTGCAGTAGATGATAATTAGCACAAAGACCCACAACTGGACTATGGGCAGAGAGTGAGACAACTTAGAGCAATCTTCCCTAAGAGAGATGTCTTTATCAAACCTCTATCCTCAAAGCCTGGGAATCTATGAGGAAGAAGAGTTAGATAGGTTGTAAGTGCCAGAGATGGAGGATGGTTCCAAGGAAATAATATTGTCCAAACACAAGAATGTGGATATGCATATAAACTAGAGAGACCTTAAGAATGTAGACAAGATCTGTCCAAATTCAGTCTAGACAGAGATCTCAGCATGGGGAAGAGAAAGTGGACACAAAGTTCTAGCACTAACCAAAAAGCTATTTGCAATCTAGAGTTACAGAGAAGGGAAAATTTTACAGACATGGGGTCTACCAACCATACTTCGGGGCATGCTTCATGCTAAGTTGGGCAACAGAAAACAGACTCTATTCTTTTGAGTGTAAATTTTGTAGTTGTCTCTTGGCAACTTTTTGTCACCTTTTCTTTTCTGTTCTTTTTAAGCAAGAGAGAAAGAATATTATGTTGGGTGAACAGTGCAGAGTTAAGGTTCTAGGAGGGCTTGGAGAAAGAGAAGGAATGTGATAAAAATATCATATTAAAAATTTAAGTTAAAAAAAGAGAAAGAAACAATGGTTAGAGCAGACAATTAAGCTACAAACAATGGCTTTTCCAGTTTAAAAGTCAAAAATTCTCCATAAGTCTCTCTCAAACCAGCATAGTCAGTTCATTAGCATACAAGCTCCCCTCTCAGGATCAAATTCAATTTTAATTTGCTTTCTATTGCTATAGTAAAACATTGACAATAACAGAATTGGGAAGGAAAACATTTATTTTATCTTACAGTTCCAGAAACTCAAGAAAGGATAGAAGTGGGGATTATGAAGCCAAAATTTGTGCTAGATTGTTCATTCTGGCTCATTCTTGGGCAGGACCTAAAGGTAGCTTCACATGCCTACCTGACATATCAATAATTTGTAATCATCAAGAAGATACTCCAGTTTCTCTCTGAGCTATGCTAAGTCTTTGTGGAGGTTATACAGTGTGAATAGTATCACCCCCCCCCCCTACTAGGTAAAGAGTCAACCGTCTTGGAAACCTGTGCATGGTGCAGCTCATGCTGAAAAGTTTATGGTTCTAACTGGAATGGCCTACACATGTATTTTGATACCACATAGTGATAAAACACACACAAAATTTGCATATACGGAAAGATATACTATTTATTTGCTGAGGACTATACAAATATTTTGGCTTTAATATGCATAACACATAAACAA
Organism: Mastomys coucha; assembly: GCF_008632895.1. NCBI lineage: Eukaryota > Metazoa > Chordata > Mammalia > Rodentia > Muridae > Mastomys > Mastomys coucha. The sequence goes on along the minus strand of NW_022196904.1, from coordinate 181,363,686 downwards.
TAGAGATATTATTAATTTCCACAGTGTGTATCTAAAAAGCAAGTGAGCCAAGAACATAAAGTACACTAAGACCTGTCCTACAAGGCAGCAAGAATGCTTGATTTGATTGTGTCTGAGAGATGTACTCATGCATCAAATATCTGCCATGCACATACCTGCATAAGCTGCTTAAAATTATTTACAGATTCCTACAAAAAAATGTAAATTGTGGATAATCCTAAGAATCATGCTTTAGCAAAAACAAGAAGAAAGAATGCAGGTGAATTTAAGAAATTCTTCAGAACAGTTAACCACAAAATGAGATTCTGGAAGGGTTTAGACAGATACTGTTGCAGGTGTTAAAATATAAGTAACTAATATGATAAGATAAGTTTCAGGACATTCAGACATCATTGAAGGATTAACTTACATGTCCTCCTATTCTACTGACAGATTTTTCTCAGTAGCTTTACAAGGAGGAAAATGTTTTCATGAACTATTTGCCGGTGTATGAATGCAAAACTTGTGCTTTATATGAAATCCAGAGTTGAAAATTTAAGTCTTAAGATATACTAAGCCCTGAAGCATAGTACATTTTATCAAAATTTAAAATACATATGGGAGATATGAATCTTCCATTCCTGGCCAAAGTAGAATAAAAGGAACCATTATAAACAACTATAAATGTAGGACCCTCAACCCTTGAATACAATGAGAGAAGGGAAATAAATGAGGTAGGGATTATAAGTTCAGCAGCCCAGAGTTGCTTTGAACTTTTTGGTATACTGAAAGAGAAAAAAAGGAAAGCCTTTTAATTTTGCTAAATCAAAATCAAGGGTACAAGAGAGTATATGGCGAAACACTGAAAGAGAAAGAAAGCAATATAGAATAAAGAACTCTAGAATTCTGTTTAATAATCATCATAAGGCAAATTCCAGGAGAATGAACAAATATGTGCCACAGGGTAATAAACTAATATGACATGTATCACTGTTGAAAGCACTTTGCTCAATAGTTTCCCAAACTGGAAAAAAACAATGTCCATTGACAGATGAAACCATAAAGAACATAGGATGAATTCATTCAAAAGGCTCCTTTGTAGCAATCTAGACTAATCCATCAATCTGATACAGATTAATTTCAAGCCACTATGTTCATAGCAAGAGAGGTGAGCATAGGATAATACCAAGGTATACTTGTCAAAGAGAGATTTAGGGTTCTTTGGTGGAGTCACCTGCTCAATCAGGTAATGAGTCTCAATAAAGTCGCATAAGTGGGTTCACTTTTGTCACTGGCCAAGCTATGCAGTTCTAGAGGGACCCGTTCACTCTCCTTTACAAGTTCAGTGCACACCCCATTGTAGTCAGTGCTCTCTAGCAGTCATCACAGGCTGGCTTCTTGCCATTCTGCAGGACGATCCCACCACATCCTGGGCGCTGCTGCTTCATCAGTGAGACTATGGATTCTCGTGAGATTAGTGGAAGAAGTATTAAGCAAAGTTCTTCAAAGTTCCTATCATCCTGGTTGAAGCAGCAAGATACGGTCAGGAGTCTAGGTCTTGGCAGCAGCTTTAGAGTATCAGGAGGAGTGCTCCTGGCAGAGAGAAAGTCAGTGGTTGGTGGCACATGAGCAGGCTGATGAGGTGATGTAGGGCTCTGAGCAGCTTTCTGGGGTCTGAGGAGTTCAGCATATTGTTCAGGCACAGCTGAACAAGGATGTCATGGTTACTCTAGGCAGATACATCTAACACCATTTCCCTCCCTGCCTTGAGTTTCAGTGTGCCTCCGAATCTGGGCCTCCTTGATTTGGCTAGATTGGATGCCTAGCAAGTACCAGCCAGGATCCTCTGGGTATGTTTGCTTCCCCAGTAACTGGGCTTACAGCCTTCTTCTCCTGCACCTGGCTTTTCACATGGATGCTGCTGGTTGAACTCAGGTCTTCATGCTTCTGTAGCAAGCAGTTTACTAACTGAACCATCTTACCCTTAAATAAATGTTCCCTAACTGTTTGTAGAGCATTATAATTCTAATATAACTGTGTTCCTCATTTTGGCACAGTTTATTATATATACTTTGTATTTAATCAATTTTATATTCAAAATGCTTTTTTAAGTCAAAGTAAAATAAAATTCAACAAAATATAATATGTTAGATTTTCCTTCCATTTTTCTTCCATAAAGATAATAGCCATTCGAATCTTAACTGAGTTCTTAGGAATTAACTAATATAACATGTATCTCCCATATATCAATACTGTTTGCTAGTTGGACTTTACAAGTCTCAGCTTTGTAACACATCTCAGCAGTACTTGATTCAGTCTGATATATACAGTAGACAGTAGGATACCTCTGAAGACACTCTCTGGAAAAAGCACACATATACAGTTGGATATGAAGTATTAATTTCTCAAACACTGATTTCTCCCTTAGTGTCCATAATAAAATAGATATCCAACTTATTTCTTAATAAATTCCAACATAATTATTAAAAAAAGCTTGAGTTATCTTGTACAAATTCACAAACCAGAGATACTTTAAGATGTATTTTACAAGTTACTGGCAATACACACACTAGTTCAGATGCCACCTATGTAAGATTTTAAAAGACCTTCAAGAATTTTGTAGTTTAGTATATATAAAATACACCAGCAGAATGTAAATCCTATAGTTCTACAAGATGATTTTTTTTGAAGACATGGCAGCCAGATGTGGTGATTTACACTTGTAATATTAGGAATTTGAGGGCAGAAACAAGATTGTGAAGAGTTTAAGGAAAGCCTGGAATACACAGTAAGAATTTATGTTAAAGAACAATGTCCATGGGACACAAAAATGTGGAAAGTCCTCTTAGAGAAATAAAGAAGTGTCTTAGTTCTGAACACAGGGAAAACAACTTCAAGATACATATTTATTTATAATTTTTATGGAAGGTCTCTGAGTCTTGGTGCTATGTCATGTAGCCAAACTTTTGCTACTCCCAAAGCTAAGCACAAATATTTTCCTTTCCTGGCTCCAGTTATAGGTTCACACAAGGAAACACACATACACACACACACACACACACACAGAGGCACACAACACACACACACACACACATTTCCATTATAATATATTCTTTAGACATTAATAATCAGAAGTAGTTGATAGAGGAGTTAGAAAAGGACTGAAGGAGCTGAAGGGGTTTGCAGACCCATAGAAAGAACAATAATGTCACTAACCAGACCCCCCCCTCCAAAGCTCCCAGGGAATAAACTACTAACCAAGGAGTACACATGGAAGGACCCACGGCTCTAGCCACAGAGCAGAGGATGGCCTTGTCGGGCGTCAATGGGAGAAGAGGCCCTTGGTCCTGTGAAGGCTCCATATCTCAGAGTAGGGGAATTCAAGGGCAGAGAGGCAGGAGTGGGTGGGTGGGGAACACCCTCATAGAAGCAGGGAAGGGAGGATGGGCTAGGGGGTTTTGGTGGGGGCGGTGTGTAACTGGGAAAGGGACAATATTTGAAACGTAAATAAAGAAAATATCCAATTAAAAAAGAAGAAGAGTTGAGAGCCTGACTTTCAGAACTGAACCTCTGACCTCTGGTACATTCTTAGCTTCGTAGGTTATCTAGAAGAAATTCAAACTAATAGTTACATGGACTTTTCTGTGATTTATGATCTTACAAACTAGGTCATGAGTAGGAAATAAGTGCCATTTGTCAACTCTCCAGAGCCAGTGGCATAGAATTGGAGTAAGAGGAGATGCTGGGGCCAGCAAAGAAATAACTCTCACTACCCAGGAGGAGCAAGAAACACTACTCATTTTTAGCCAGAAGCAGGAACTCCATCATATTCCTCACTAAATACTACTGTGCCAACTCATTTTTCCGGTCCAATTGGAAGCTTTTAAAAAAAAGGATATGTCAAAATTAATATTGAGAATTGATGTTGTGAATAAAAATATGTGCCAAATTATCACTTCAGATTTAATTTTATGTGTGGTACTCTGCCAAGTAACTTAGAACACTTGTAGGTTATTGGAAAATAGAAACGGCACAGAGCATCCTTTATCACCTTTTGCTCTCCTCCTCACTTCTTCATAGCATCTCCTCTGGGACTTCGGATGTGTGAGTGTGTGTGTGTGTGTGTGTGTGTGTATGTGTGTGTTAAGTGTACGTATACATGCAGTGCATGTGTGCAAATGTCTTAACAAAGGAGAGTCTTAATTAGGTCTCTTTAAAGCTCATAAGCTACAGGAGAGTAAATAGACGAAAACTCAGCCAGTTTTCATAATTGATTCTTTCCAAAATCCCAAAAGGAAACATCATCCAAAGTTTCTCAAACACTTTGGACAATGAAAGCAAGCAAGCAGATAAATGAAATATACAGCTTTCTTAATCTGATCATTCAGTTAAAGGAACATTTTTCTAGGTCTTGAAATATTAACTTTCTCTTTTTGTTCAAGTCAGTCGCTGTCCTGAAATAGGCTTTGAGCTGTTTCACAGGAAATTTAACTTCTTCTCTATATGCATAGTTTGACTCCAAGACAAGTGATTACTTTAGATAAGTTAAAATCATGGCTGAATTGCTGCATGAAAATGAAAATTTTATTTATTTGGGAGTAGACATTGAAATTCTGCTATTTTAAACCACTCACCTCGTCATGTTGGAGTACGTCACTATAGCATGTGAGTCTTTGTGTTGCACATTTTATATTTATATAGCTACATTGGGGAAAGATTTAAGAGAACAGCTGGCTTTTTTTTTTCTTTTGTAAAAAAGGAAATAGTTCCCTTGTGAAATGATTCCATTACACTAACAAAGAATAATGGAGTCTTGTCCTTTCTTACCCCACTAATAGGCTGGGCATAGCTATGATATTTCTCTGTGTCACACAGCTGGGCTAGTGTCTGTGTTCAGCTGAAGGCTGTACTTTGTCATTCTAGAAAGAAAATCTTAAATGTTTGGTGAGTACATATTTGCACAGTTGGCCTCAAAGATGCTCTTGAAATTTTAATGGGTTTTCTTGTCAATCACCCAAACATACAGACTCCTGCTCTGTTCATGTGTCCTAGACTCCAATGCCTTCAGCATGACTAGCATGAAATTTCTTCTTTCTTAAGGGACTGCAGTGCTGGGCCAAGCTGAATGCTATCTGCTTGGTGTATGGAGCAGAATCTGAAGAAAAGGGTGGTGCTGCCCACAAGCTAGTAGCTAAGGCAAATATCAAACTCTTGTGAGAAAGGAAGTACAAACAAAGGAAATATTCAGAAGCAGATAGCTCAAAGTCATATGCCAAAAACCAAATAAGTCATCCTTTTGTTTATCTGTACACCTAACAAACACTGCAGAGCACCCATTGAATGAATACATCCTGTATAATATGATAGAAAAATCAAAGCAAAAGGCTTATGTGTTCTGGGATCCAAAATTCAATTAGAAAGCCATCTCTGAAAAACATTACATAAAAGGAGCTGAAGAAAAATAGTAAACTTTATGTAAACCCTCAAATGGGTGGCGCAGACAAAAAATGTTCTTCCTTTCTACATAAAGAACAAATTTATTTAAGGTGTAGGTATTAAAAGTGTAACACTAAGCTGGTATTTTTTTTAAATTTCTTAGTACACAGCAAACACTGTGCTAAGCATTATATACTTAAGATTAGTTATAGAGTGAACAAAAGTTTGATCAGTTTTAAGTAACTCATCCAAACAAACTTACACAGCGGTGAAATATTGGTACCAAGAGTCAATTTCTGGACATGCAAGTAGAAAGTCATATTTTCACTATGAAGACATAGAAGGAATGATGGTACAGCTATAATCTATGCATCCCTTGCTCCTGAGGATGTGGGCCAGCAGCCTGCAGGGAGAATGGGGGCAGTCAGAAAACAGGGTTCAGAAGGCCATGAGTGTGGACTGAATGGTATCCAGAGACTGCTGCCGTGAGACAACTTTATTGTATTGTTTCAGGGATGGGGTTCATAGGGTTCTTTCAGAGGTACAGGTAGAAAGGGCTAATTGGCCATGGCATCAAGTGAGCAGGAAGGTCTGATTGGTTATAGCCCAGAACCTAATTACCATGAAAACCACGCTGGAGCAGAACCTGTGTACTGAGTTATGCAGCCTGGCAGAGAGCTCTGTACAAGGTCACTTTGGGGACAAGGCCAGAGAAGGCCAGCCACCTGTGTGCTCAGAGACGCTCCAGACAAAGACAGGAAGAGACAGGGGTAGCCCTGCCAGGAAAGGGAGTCCCTAAGTTTGTGCCAAGTTCAGAAAGCCTTCTGATCGTGGAGGACTGCTACCTTAATAGCAAGGTTCCCTAACAATAAACATGCGTAAGTTGAACAGATGAGAATGGCAAGAGAAAGGCGAAAGGCTGGGAAAATGGTGGAACTCTGCAAGGGTTGAGGAGCCCGTTCCTCACATTCATCCTATCTGTTGCAATCATATTGTTGACTTACTTGCTGGTTCTATGCTACAGTGCGGTGCAGCTGGTGGTTGTTTCAAATAATGTCACTTGGGAGCAGAGATACAAATTGCAACTCATATCAGGACAGATGACTTAGGAAGGTAACTCTTCTTAGGTCACTACAACTTAGACGAAAGAAAAGCCCTGTTAGGTCTTGCTCAGTTTGTAATTTCTTCTGCCCTAGGCTCTGGGTAAAGTCACTCATGAAGTCCTCTGAGCCTAGAGAAAACTAGCCTTGAGAAAAGAGAAAGGCAATGAGAAAAGCTTAGTGCTGTCATTTAATAAAAAATGTTCTTTGTCAACCAGGCCTGGTGGTGCAAGGCCTCCAATTCCAGCAATTTCAAAGACTGAGGCATGGAGAGCCAAAGTCCACAGAATGATTTTTACAGCCAGCCAGGGCACCATACTGTGACTTTGTCTGAAAAAGTAAAAAGAAGGCTGGCACTATTGTCAGAGTTGGGACATTTGCGTATCACAGGTCCAATCTTGGCAATGAAAGACACACAAGTGAATGAAGGTCTTCCTCTCAATCAAAACAGTTGCTGAGGGTGGTGGCCAGCATACACAATCTCAGCGTTTGGCAAGTAGAGGCAGAAGGATCCAGAATTCAAGCTCATCCTGGCCTATATAACAAGTGCAAAGCCACATATGTGTATTGACAATGTGAAGCCTGAATGATGCATTTTACAATACCGCAGTAGAGAATAACACAGGTGGAGTGGGTCTCACCGCTGAAACTAGAGCGAGCAGCATCCTATACATGAATAACGCCTTAGCGCCTTAGCGAGCAGCATCCTATATGTGAATAACGCCTTAGCGAGCAGCATCCTATACGTGAATAACGCCTTAGCGCCTTAGCGAGCAGCATCCTATACGTGAATAACGCCTTAGCGAGCAGCATCCTATATGTGAATAATGCCTTAGCGAGCAGCATCCTATATGTGAATAACGCCTTAGCGAGCAGCATCCTATACGTGAATAACGCCTTAGCGCCTTAGCGAGCAGCATCCTATACGTGAATAACGCCTTAGCTGTAGTTTCCAAGTGGCTTCTGGTATATTTTTGTCTTCGACATGGTGAGGTGTCCTCTTTACAGATGGAAAGCTAGAAAAAAGAGCTAGGGACTCAGACACGGCAATGCTGGTGTTCATAACACAGTCCTACTCATCACTGTTGGATGATTCTGCCTGGGCTAGCTGAGCTGTGCCTGTGGAATTTTTCCACTTAAGTTTCTAAGTACACTTCTTAGAAGTAAAAATAAATTGAAAATCTGTATGTTAACTACTCACAATGGAAACTTCCGAATTTATTAACTATTTCTGCCTTTATTGTGAAGAGCAGCCACCCCATCTTGGTGTGTTTCACAGAAGACCCCAGGACAAGCATGTCTCATTGTATTTGTTGAGTGAGAAACTACTCATAGGACCTACTGGAATAGACAAGTACCATGGTGGTCACTAACTGCTTTGCGATTAACCAGACAATAGACCTCAGTGTGTTATTTTACCACTTCTGTGGTGTGAGACGAGTTATTTAACTCTGAATTTTGAAATGTTTTGCTTTCATTTGCAAAATGGAGCGAGTAATAAAAGATATGTCATTAGTCTTCTGAGATTGATTAGCATGTACTAAATGTCTCACTCCATTTTGTAAATTGGTTGTTTTTCTTATTAAATGTGCTTTAATTATTTAACTTCACTGAGGTCTGGAAGTATCAGATCACAAAAGTTTTCCCCTTCCATGGGGACTTTATCAAAGATAGAATCTACAATATTTCTATAGTAAAGTCTAGCTCCTTCGAAGTAACCACTGGAGCAGAGCAAAGGGACTGACCGGCAAATAGTAGGTTAGAAAGAAAAACAGATCAGAAAGGACATAGCTTACAGTTTGCCACCCTGTGTGTGTGGCAGAGTAATGATTGGCCCCTTTGTTAAAGAGGAGAGATGGCCCCTGTGGTTTCATGTCGAGGGACTGGTAGGTAGCCTGTGATTGGGTTGATGAGACCTATCTTCCCTCTCTCTGTACCTCTCAGGATCTGTTTGTTTCTTGTTCAGATCCCTGGGTAGAAGGCTTCATAGCTCTCCATAACGACATCTACACTGCTGGTAATTACTTTCCTAAAATGGAAAGGGAATTAAAATAAAAACCTGAACAGAGAAGGAGGTGGCAGGTTTTTGGAAAAGTGTATTGGCAATTTGAGACATGAATAATTAATTTTGTCTTGAGATTAAGTTCAGCCTGTGTTTATGATCTGTTGGAGAAAAAAACAACTCTCTAATGAGTTCTAAATAAATTCAGTATCAATTTAAACTATTAGAGGAAGTTAAATCAAAATAATTAGGATATTAAAATACTTTGTGCATTTCCAATCACTGCCTTCTTGAGGCTCGGGATGTGTTCCAGGGAACAATAATAGCCTGAATATATTAGATGCTCACATCCTTTAGAGCGTGGCTGTTTACTCCTGTAAAGATGATTGAGGGCTTGTAGGGAACAGGAAGCCAGGCTGACGTGTTGACATATTCAAGGGAGTTGGTGCTATATAAATGATGAATTATTTTGTATATACGGATTAGAAACAACACAGTGACACTCTACAGCTAGAGGAGTTAAACTTGATTATTCTTTATATTCAGTAATTGCTAATTCACACCAATGTAAAGGAGGCATGACTTCTGTGCCAGTTTCTATTACTCTAGTAGAAATCTGTAAACTGAGTATGAGTAAGGTGAATTTCAAAGGAGCTGAAACCTTCATTATTTGTGTATTTTGCTTGTGGATTTCAAAACCATGCACTTCTTTTTTTTTTCAGCAGCAATCAAGGAACTCTTTCACTGTATGTGATTTCTAATACCATATTCCCATGCCCCATGGATTCCTAGCACTTACACGGGTAGAAAAGGACAACAACAACAAACAGAAAGACTGCTGAGGTTTTTGCTGCCCCTTTTATGAGGTAACATCACATTTCCTTGTTAATGATTTTTGGTAAAATGATAGAGTGACTCCCCTGGTAGGCTCTCTATGAACGGTAAAGAGCTCAGGAACTCTTGGAACTGTGTTCCTCATTTACACGGTTTGTGTACTTGATCTCCAAGTGATCTCTATGAAGTACGTTAATGTTTGATAAGTTTTTCACTTAAGCATTATCTCTTGTGTGTGTCTAAGTATCTATATCAATATCTACATCTAGACACAGGCATGCAATATTCACTTGAAAAATTCTTAACTAGTAACACATAAATATTATCTGATAAATAGTTATCAAACTTGCCCAATAATTATGGTAACATATGACTTGTAATTCTCTTAATTTATTTCCAAGAGAAAGACAAAAGACAAAATTTGGGAAAATTCAAAGGTAATTTATACTGAAACTGAAATATTAGACTGAATGTTCCTGAGAAAATCAGAAAACATGATAAAAAAGTGCATAAAGAGAATCATCCCCTTACCCTTTGAGATATGGTAAAATGTAATTGGTAAGAATATGATAGGTGGGCAGTGGTGGCACACGCCTTTAATCCCAGCACTTGGGAGGCAGAGGCAGGTGGATTTCCGAGTTCGAGGCCAGCCTGGTCTACAGAGTGAGTTCCAGGACAGCCAGGGCTATACAGAGAAACCCTGTCTCGAAAAACCAAACCAACCAACCAAACAAACAACAACAACAACAAAAGAATATGATTAAATGATTCAGCAAAAATGGCTTGGTTACCAAGAAGCTCAATGAAATGATAAAATTAACAAGCAACTGCAAAAGTCTGTTTTGAATAAAATTATGAAAATGTTTGTTATGCATACTTATGAAAATGAGTGAAATACAGCTTACTGCACACTATTGAATTTTCCCTTGCTTGAGGTACATGTTTCAGTTTATTGTGATACTGGAAATGCTCTGATTTTATGCTTCATTAGAAAGTGGTTGTCATGGCTTCAAATCATACAAAATCATGCAATTTACATTTTCTGAGACACCAGCATTTGGAAATTACATATGTAATGGCTTTTACCTCACGTCAGAGGATTAAACAGAGTGTTTCTACCATTGACACTGCAAAGGTTGATTCTCCATCACTGTCAGTAAGCAGAGGGAAGTTGGTTATGTTCTCCTTCTCTTTATTCTAAAATATAAGCTATTACTTAAAAACCTAAGTGTAATTTGAAGATGAGTTGTTATTCTGACACAATGCCCAATATTTTTCAGTAGAAGAAACTGAGCCAAAATCATCCTAGCTTCATGTTCTTAAGACTCCTTGTTCCTACAGCTCCTGTAATTTGTTTGTTTTACATATTTGGAGTGTTTAGCAGATTGCACCGTTTTACTCTTCATTACTATTTTTATCAACATCTGCTGCAGATCTCCTTCCAGGCTGCATTGAAAAGCACATACCTCCAATTTACCTTGGTCATCAACTTCTCCTGACATGGTGCTGGATTCATGCAGTATGACAAACCAGAGTTTGGACCATAACCTGTCAAAGGCCATTTCCTCACCAGTCACCCAGTGTCTATTTATTTGATGCCAAAGGTTTAATTTACTGTGCTAAATCACAACTATAAAATTGTCAAAACAAATTTTCCCTATCAACTATAAAGCATTGAAATACAGATTACATTTTAAAGCCCACATTTATTATTCTTTCTTATTTCTTTTCTTTCTGTTTCATTTTCCCCCAGGGGGTCAGAAAAGTGGTTGGAGAAAGCCTGTCTTTGAAGTTATTTGAATCTTTATCTAGTCTCTCCTAGACTCATTTAATCTACTTGATTTTTAAGTCGTGATTATATTCTCTAGATAGCAATTTGTGACATCCTTCCAAAGAATTGTTCATTAAAATCTAATTTTTACATTCTAATGCTGTTTTTTTAAGCAAATGAAATAAGTAGTAATTATAAATATCTATCTTATGAAACCTCAGAATTATTGGCATGCATATATAAAGGAAAGCAGAGAGAGGAGGATATTAACTTTGAAACTAGCTTTGCCTTTTCATTTCATTGAAGTTAGTACACACATAGCTATGTATATTTAAGTAAAAGAATCTCATTTAGCCTCTCTCAATATTTTTACACTGTCATTAGAGCTCCTTTGAATGGTACCCAAGGGATACCACATCTAATTTAAACTTCATGGCAGGAGAGACACCAGGAAACTTCAGATTCATTATTTAGTTTGATGATCTGAAAAGATGGAAGATAAGTTTCTGCGATATTCTGCTCTGATCTACCCAAGGTGCCCTGTAGGGATAGCGTCTGTTCAATTTTACTAAAGTTTTAGATGGAATTTTATCGAGGACACATTATTTATGAGAAGTTGGAATGGTTCCCTGTCTCCTGAGCTCAACCAAACCCAAGCAAAGCAATAAGCCCTAAATTCCCTTGGCACTCAGAGCAATAGGCTAAGCATGCATCATGCTTAGAGGAGTGAAACTGCAGAGGCCTGGGTGCATATCCATCTACTGCTTACATAGTTACAGAGTAAAGAGCCAACCATCCGTGAAGAAAACCAGCAAGAGATGAAGCTTATCCTTACAGTTAAGAATGGGCATACTGTGTTGTGAAAAGAGAAAATTATCCAAGGACATAGAGTTGAAATATAACAATCCAAGGTTCAAATCCAGCTCTGTTTGATGTCAAACACATTAAATAAACACAAATCAGTTTGTTACCAGAAAAGCAAACGTTGTTTCTGTATTCATAGAACTAAACTAAAAGTTACATAAGATATTCATCAGTATTTACTGAATATTTTATGAATCAACTTGTTATTTTTATTTTGAAATGTGCCTTTGACATTAGGTTTGAGGATTAGCTACTACTCAGTCACTGAGCAGTACACTAGAACCCAGAATTAAATGAAGTCTGTTATTACAAACTGATAGTCACAGTAGCCTTATAAATCTGGTGTAATACTTACGGAAATGTATGCTTTCTGTGTATTCTGTATAGAACACTTAATGGCAAATACAAGCTTCATGACTAGGTTAATTGAGATGGGAAGATGTACCCATCAAGGGCGTCACCATTCCCTGGACTGTGATCCTCTATCGTATCAAAACAAGCAATTGACCTAACCATAAGCATCCATCTCTTCTGTCTTCTGACAGTAGATCGAAGATGACCAAGTTAGTTAATTTTGATGTGGTATGGTATCCAGTGCATTATATTTGTGGCTTTCCAATTTGTTCTATCCTATTCATGCATTACTTACAATATCAGATTAAAATGTCACAAGAACATAGGTCAATCAAAACAGGTATTGAGATCTCCAGAGCACATCGTATCTGCTCTCATGAACTTATTCTGTTTTGTCTTCATTTATTCTTCAATTTATTTTAAGCAGAGGCCATTAAAAACTCAATCTGCCTCACTTTCTCTCTGGCCCATATATTTTCCATACTAACCTCCACTTTTCACACATTCCAATACAGGATGAGAAAAGATATTTCACTCTTCCACAGATGAGTGAGTCTGCTGGAGAGATTTTTTTTAAGTTCATTTATATTTTTGCTGATTATTGTGAAATTCTAACAAACCCACTCAGCTATTCATGGCAGTTGAATAATGCAGTTGCGAATGATCAATAATATTCTCTACTTAAAACTGTTCATCTTCTTCAGCACTATTCAAATTTCCTTGAGCCAATTAATTGTTTTTCAGCTATGTTTTTCCTGTGATGCATTATTGTCAGAAATTTATTGGGTTTACTTTACAAAGATCCTTCTGAAAGCTGGGCAGTGGTGGTTCATGCCTTTAATCCCAGCACTTGATACCAGAGCAGGCAAATTTCTGAGTTCAAGGCCAGCCTGGTCTATGGAGTGAGTTCCAAGACAGCCATGGCTACACAGAGAAACCTTGACTCAAAAAACTAAAAAAAAAAAAAAAAAAAAAAAAAAAAAAAAAAAAAAAAAAGAAAGAAAGAAAGAAAAGAAAAAAAGGTGCTTCTGGAATAGCTGAGTCACTCGTCTTCAGTCCTGATAAATTTGACAACTTAAAAAAGGATATCTTAATCATCAATTTGATATCATATTCTTTAATGTACATTAATACATATATGCACAATTATTAACATGTTTTACATTTAGTATATTGTTCATTATATTCAAATATCTACATGTAAATTGCAATGTTGTTATGGAAGTTCTCAATATAGTCTTTGTCACATAATTTGTACAATAATTATAAGAGGAACAGAGATATATTTTTTGTTATTACTCACAATTTTATTATTTCAACAATTTCAGTATTATGGATAATCATTTACTGATTTGAGTCTGGTTATCTTGGTTAACACCTTTAGTGAGGATCATGTGATTGATGTCAAAGTTGGTAGGCATAAGAGATACAAGTACAGGCATAGCATTGTTTTACTTTATCTGGAACTGTAGAAAAGGAATTTGGACTTATAATGCTTAAATACATTACTCAGTCTCAAAAATATTAGCCATTATGTAGTGGGTCAACCTCTAAACTGCATAATTGATAGAACCATTTTCTCTGACTCCACAGAAATAGATGGTTTATACTAAAATAGGCCTCATGTTCTTGAAGATACATTTGCAATTTCACAATATAGAAACCTTCTATCCCCTTAAAATTGTTGTAATTTGGAAATTGAGGTCAAGGTTGAGGGCGCAACTTGTTAGAAACTATAACTGGTATGCAACGACCCACAGTGAAGGTCTATGATTTATTATGTAAATATGGAGGCAGGATTATACATATAGTTTAATTGTGTGGAAGTCTTTCTTTGGTGTAGTGTCCAAGCATACAAATGAATATGCTGTAAGTCCAAACTCTGTTTCAAAAAGAAGTATTTTTATCGGGTTAACAGAACAAGGTTTCAGAACTGGTTTATAGATTTGCTTGCTCGATTTTATGAAATAGTTTATCTCTAAATAACTGAATCTTATAATAATGAGAAAATTACCCAAAGCTCTTATTTACTTGGGTTAAGTGAAAGCTGATTTAATCTATTATGGACTACAAAACCTATTGATTACTTAAGTTGACTACTGAAGTTATACAGTCTGAGAGTCTTTTCGACTGATATAACCCTCCATCAACCACAATGTATTATTTCATGAATACACTGTTAAGTATGACTTTACAATACTGCAGCATCAAGAATTGTTCTATTAAGAAACACAAAGAGATAACTCACAAAGTTAAATGTCCTACAGCCAGGTCAGAGCTGTTCCCCAGATCACACAGCAATACAACTTATATCTCACATCCAGCAATCTGACTTGAGTGGAAGAATTCTCCATAAAGAATTTTGTTTCTAACTTTTCTCTTTTCAGACTCCAAATACTGCCTTTTAGCAAAATGATCTCTATTTAAGGTTAGGAAAATGACCTTTCCTTCTGTCAGAACCAATACACACACTAGAAAATCATCATTGGGAAAATAATAAATATTGCAGCCACAACTAGCACTGGGTTGCTTTGAGCTCTGTGAAGAATTATAAGGGAATTCATATTCCTTCACTCATCTTTTAGATTGAGGGAATCACGTTTATTTTATAGACAGAAAATCTACAGAGAATTTCGGTTAGTTTTCCCCAGACATACAGCTGAGAAATTACAAGGCTATGATTTCAACGTTGATTTTGTTTTTCATTCATTTGTTTTGTATACTACAAGAAATAGAGCATCCCTGATTTCAGACTTTGATTTTTAAAAAGAGTAAGAAAAGGTGCATTATAAATTGATAATGCCCACAAGATTAATAAGAAATCTGCTTATCCACAATTAAAATATAAATGTATATTTTGATAATCTAGATAATTTGATAGGTTTCACTTAGTTAATCTCACAATCAGATCAGTGACGAAAACATCGTAAAGACTGTGGTATTCATTGCACTTATCTACTATCCAAACTCGGCCAGCTTCCAGCTTCCTCCAGACTTCCTTGTTTCCCTTTACAATGAGAATTTAATACATTATTTCAAGAAGGAAATTTTGGAACTCATTCTTTTGGGATGGGGGGTGGTGTGTGTGTGAAGAAGCAATATAAAGAGGCACAATTTGCACTTGAAGTGGCAGTTTTTAAGAACATGAGATTTGTAAGGAGTGAAGCAATTCAACACTAAGATTAATTTAGAATCTTCAATTGA
The DNA here is from genome assembly GCF_008632895.1 of Mastomys coucha. Lineage (NCBI taxonomy): Eukaryota > Metazoa > Chordata > Mammalia > Rodentia > Muridae > Mastomys > Mastomys coucha. Next base: position 181,348,142 of record NW_022196904.1, on the reverse strand, counting down.
TGATGACCATCTGCCTTCTAGCATGTCAATGCTGCCCCAGTCTTTGAAACCCTTCATTACTGAAATAATAATGAAGAGTGTTGAGCAAATTTTATTTATTTGATTGTGAATCTTAAATAGCTTTCAGTGCTTCAGAGCTTTTTCTAAAATAAAATTCCCCAAATGTTTTGAAAGAATACTGGCTAATTTCTTTATGTTGGTTTTGTCACATTATTATTATTTTTTTAATTCTTCAAGACAGTTGGATAGAAAAATAATGTGCTTTTAAAAAGTTCATATTTTACTATTATTTTTGTTTCACCTGAAGTTATAAATGCTGTTTTTATCATGAGTTGTCATGGAAATGAATGAGCTACTTTGGAATATATGACAGTTGTTGTCTGGCTCTGTGACTTAGGCTAGAAGATGACTAGACTTCACAAAGGCTCTTCATGGAGACTGAGGAAAGCGGAGAACAGAGAAGAGGATCAACCAAAGCTAAGGATGAAAGAGGATGGTTTAGTCCCTGGGAGCTCTGGGAGTACTAGTCAGTTCATATTGTTGTTCGTCCTATAGGGCTGCAAACACCTTCAGCTCCTTGGGTCCTTTTTCTAGCTCCTTTATTGGGAACCCTGTGCTCAGTCCAATGGATGGCTGTGAGCATCCACTTCTGTATTTGTTAGGCACTGGCAGAGCCTTCAGGAGACAGCTATATCAGGCTCCTGTCAGCAAGCACTTGTTGGAGGCATTCACAATAATGTCTGGGTTTGGTAAGTGTATATGGGATGGACCTCCAGGTGGGGCAGTCTCTGGATTATCATTTCTTCAGTCTCTGCTCCACACTTTGTCTCTGTAACTCCTTCTATGGGTATTTTGTTCCCCCTTCTAAGAAGGATTGAAGTATCCAAACTTTGGTCTTCCTTCTTGACTTTCTTGCGGTTTGTAGATTGTATCTTGGATATTCCGAGCTTCTGGACTAATATCCACTTATCAGTGAGTGTATACCATGTGTGTTCTTTTGTGATTGGGTTATCTCACTCAGGATGATATTCTCCAGGTCCATCCATTTCCTTAAGAATTTCATAAATTCATTGTTTTTAATAGCTGAATAATACTCCATTGTGTAAATGTACCACATTTTCTGTATCCATTCCTCTGCTAAGGGACATCTGGGTTCTTTCCAGCTTCTGGCTATTATAAATAAGGCTGCTATGAACATAGTGGGGCATGTGTCCTTATTATATATTGGAGCATCTTCTGGATATATGCCCAGAAGTGGTATTGCTGTGTCCTCAGGTAGTACTATGTCCCATTTTCAGAGGAACTGCCAAACTGATTTCCAGAGTGGTTGTACGGGCTTGCAATCCCACCAGCAATGGAGGAGTGTTCCTCTTTCTCCACAATCCCACCAGCATTTGCTATCACCTGAATCTTTGATCTTAGCCATTCTGACTGGTGTGAGGTGGAAACTCAGGATTGTTTTGATTTACATTTCCCTGATGACTAAGGAAGTTGAACATTTCTTTAGGTGCTTCTCAGCTGTTTGATATTCCTCAGTTGAGAATTCCCAAGAGTACACATAGTGGTACTTATGGCTCCAGAAGCATATATATAGCAGAGGATGGCCTAGTCTGTCATCAATAGGAGGAGATGCTCTTGGTCCTATGAAGGCTCTAATTCCCAGTGTTGGTCAATGCCAGGGCCAATAAGCTGGAGAGGGAGGGTTGGTGAGCAAGTGTATGGGGGAGGGGATAGGAAAGAGGAAGCACTGCAGAAACATACTCTTTTTAACTGAATTAAAGTAACAATTAAAAAAAATACCTACTTAGAGTTGGTCAGACAACTTCTAGAGGTCCTCAAATTCAAAGACGTTATTGGGATTGTTCCTGATTTTTTCCAAGAACTGAATTACAGGACTCAATTCCTAAAGGTACTACATACTTGGGTTGAATACCCTAGTGAAAGAAACTAAGCTGAAACTGCCCTAGAATTTCTTTTCTGGATAGCTCCCAATGTACTAAAAAGGGCATTGACAGATGATCAGAGAGAAAAGTCATACTTCTTCCTAATCCCCATGAAGTCCACAAGCTACAGTCATGACTCACCTCCAAGATGGCCTAATTGATTATGATAGTGACATGATTATGATGGGGGTAACCAACCACCATATAGAGGAGGGAAGTCATTTCTGGTATAAGAACCCTGGTCACGAGCCCATGTGCCTGGGGAGGTCATAAGCTGTAGAGGGAACTTGCTACTTTTATCAGGAACTGGCTTTTAGGTATTTATGTTTTATACCTGTAGATTATTGCTACATTCAGCTTTTGTCAATAAAACTACATTTTGCTGTATTGTTATATCTCCTTTATCATTTCTGATCTTGTTAATTAGGAAACTATCTCTGTGCCCTCTAGTTAGT
>NW_022196904.1:181308952-181345142 GCF_008632895.1 Mastomys coucha | reverse complement strand
AAAAAAAACTACATTTTGCAGTGCATTGAGTCACAGGTGCTTAGAATAAGTGACTGTGAAGCACTATCCTGTAGAGAAATTTTAATCTAGCAACATGGCTGCTCTAGCAAGGGACCCCATCCAAATAACTTCTAGATCTTTGTGATCCAACTGGAATGATCCACCTTTAATTCCTCTGGCTGAAATACAGGCACACCCTTAGTACATAGCTTTGATCCCAAGCAATGAAGGTAAAGTTAGTTTGTAGAAGGAAGCCATCATGTTTGAAAGTGACTTTTAAGTGAGGCACAAAGTGAGGAATCGGAGAAAGATTTGACAGAATGAGTCAGAGATACACTTTACTCTCATAGGAACAGACAGAAAGGCTACTAAAGATTTACATTTCCCTGATGACAACGCAGGGTGAGTCAAGGACAGAGGGCAGTTCAGTGAGTACAATCCATCTGAGTTCAGTTCAGTCAGTGTGGAGAGAAGTTTTGAGCTACAACAGCTGAGTTGAACTAGCACTCACCCACCCATCTCCCCTGCCCCCAGTTGGGCTAGAACTAAACAGGGTGAGCTTATTCAGCAGAAAGTCTCAGGGTGAAACCTCATAGGCCTATCTTAGCAAATGGAGGCTGGGAGCTGAACTGGTCAAGACTGGGTTAGCAGGAGATTAGATTTCACTGTGCTCAAGAAACTGATCTCTACCAGGACAGTTTAAACTTCAGGGTTTGAACATCAGTGAGAGCATGAAGATACAGGACAGGACGGAGTTGAGGAAAAGGCTGGCTACTGGGAAAGAGTTATTAGATTTAGTGGTGGGGAGAGAAATGGCAAGGGTGGGTACAATCATAAGGTAATTAGGTAGATAACTGACAAAAAAAATGGTGCAACATGGCCCTGTCCTACTTGTTACAGAGTTTAATGTAAGTGACATTCTGTATTTTTCTCAGCAAGTGAGACTTTTCATCAAGGCGCAGATAATCTAATCAACAACCTGTGCCTAATCCCCCGGGGTTAATCAAACTTTTTCCCTAGGGAAATGAAGTAGATATGAGAGTTACCTTAGAAGAGTTAGAAGAGTTGGAAAGTTACTGCTCTTACCTTACGAGCCTCACAAATCACCAAATATATTATACCAGATCAATATCAGAGAGGCATATCAGAAAATTGTGAGGCATGCCATATTATCTAATTTTTTCTCATCAAAACCAACTTTCAAAGTACCTTTGTAGTCTGAGAGTCACATATGTGTGCTTCCATATATATACAAGTACATGAGTGTGGAAGTTAGTGACTGACATCAGGTATCTCCCTCAATCATTCTCCATCTGATTTTTGAGACAAGGTGTATTACAATGTCTAGAATGCCTGGCCAGCAAGATCCAGGGTTTCACCACCCACAACCCCATAGCCCTAGGATTAGAGATGCCAGAAGCATGGCTTTCTGTGTGAGCGAAAGGTATCCAAACTCAGGTTTTCATGCAAACACTTTTACCAACCAAGCTGCATCCCAAGGCCCCTTTGTGAGCAATTCTTAATCTGAGTGCATAATCCAATAGGCCTTTAAGAGGGAAAACACTCTTTTTTCTTTTGTCATCAATTTGATAATATCTAAAGCCCAATTTCTCTAAGCAGTTAATTCTAATAGTAATGAGAGTTGAGACTTACTGGAATAAACCAAAGTTAGGTATTTTTGTCTATAAAGGGCCAAAAGGGAAATATTCCGGATTCCATGGGTCTCTGACATAGCTATTCAAGACTGGCAGAGAGGCAACCATAGTAACTATGTAAACAAACAGATAAGACTCTATACTAATAAAACTTTATTTATAACCAGTGGCTTCTGAACAGACTCGGTGTGATATTAAGATATTGTCAACCCTGGCTTTAAGGCATTCATCCTGGATTTAAGTTCAGAATCGAATGACTTATTTACTAAATGAAGTCCAATGACATAAAAATATACTAAAGGCAGCATAATATTATACTGAAAAGATCTGAGCTTAAAACCTTGCTTGTGCTGCTGTATCTTACTGTGTAATAATACAAAAATGTCTTTCACCTCTTTGGGATGTGACATGTCTATTTATAAAATAAGAAGAGTGTTACTTAAGTCAAAGGATCATGGAGCTGCTGGCTTTTTCATGGCAGTGCAGTAGTTTCTCTGGCTTGTCATGCCTCTCATTTACTGATCATTTATCACATACCAGGCACTATTCTAACTCCTACAGTCATTTTGTATTTGTCATTGATCTTCCCTCTGCTGTGACAAAGAAAAATAAAAGTAGCATAGATTTGTCACCAATGAATTACTGCCACAATAGATAAGAGTATATTTATAAATTGGTATATTTCAAAGAGGAAGTTATAACCACTAGGCCTATGTTAGATCTTGAAAATAGGGACATGATAAAAATAGGTTAATTTAAATCCTCAAGAATAGATATGTTAACAAAATTGATAAGATACAAAGATATGACTTTGTATATTTAGGGGAGGTTGGAGGAAGAGTAGAGAGAAAACATTTTGCAAGGAAAAGCATGGAATGTGTGGAACAAACAGAACCCATGATGTAGAGTTAGGATGAAAGAAGAGAAGATGATGAAGAAAGATGAGGGTCAGGAGGTAAAAGGATCAAGAGAACATGTTAAGTATTATTAGAAATAAGAGTTATGGCAGAGCTTCAACGGAAAATGGTGAATGTGTTAAAGTTGAAGAGAACTGTGAAACACACAAATGCACATGCACTCACACACATGCATATGCACACTCACATGGACACATGCTCACATATCTTTTCCATATGTATTACATCAAATTGTTACTAGGATTAGAGCCAAGGAAAATAAAGTTTTTAAAGTAGTGTATGATAAGAGGTAAGGACTGAAATTTCTAGTGACTATGAAGTACCAAAAACTGCTCACCATGTAAGACATTCTCTTTGAAGAGGGATATTGTAGGGAATAGAACCATCAAGAGGCAATTTATGTTTAGACTATATGGAACTAATATCTAGAATGAGGCAGCTAGTGATAGCTGACATGGCCTTTTCAGGGAAGCCAAAAGTGTGTGTGTGTGTGTGTGTGTGTATGTGTGTGTGTGTGTGTGTTGTGAGAGAAAGAGAGAGAGAGAGAAAGAGAGAGAGAGAGAGAGGGAGAGAGAGGGAGAGACAGAGACAGAGACAGAGACAGAGATGAATATGTGTATATAATGCATGTGCATATTGTTAGCATTCTGTCTAAACTCCACCCCACAGTTACCTGGCAACAATCAGGTAGACCTGACCCACTATAAAAAGGGCTGCTTGCCCCCTCCTCCCTCTCATGCTCCTTTCTCGCTGTCTTGGGCTCTTGCTCCCTTGCTCTTCCCTCCCCCTCCCTCATGTACTCATGGCTGGCCTCTACTTCTCTACCCTCTCTCTACCTTTTTCTGCCTCTCTTACCCTCTTAACTCCCCTCTCCATGCCCTGAATAAACTCTATTCTATACTATACCATTGTGTGGCTGATCTCTCAGGGGAAAGGGATGCCTTGGAATTGGCCCGCTGAGACATCCCCATCCTCCATACCTCACCACCCCTCCATAGAACATAACTGCCCCTGTCTCTTTGATAGACTTAATACACTTCTATCATATTGAGTCAAGGAGAATGGATATCAAACATTAGAAGTTTTCAAAGTAATTCACTGTGCAATATTATGATTAGAATATATTAAAATAAAAGCTTACTGGGATCTCTGGCCTTTGTCCCAAGGAATAAAAGACTTATTATATGCTCTAAACATTTTGTATTGCCTGGGCTCCATATAAACCACTGTGGACATGGGGGGGTGCAGATACTAGTAGACATTTTAGCAGGTTGTTGAGAAACATGAAATCTTTCTGAAATAAATACCTGCATTATCATACTTGTAAAAATACATGATATATTCCAAAATACAATTAAAACAGTAAAAACAGAGAGGTGAGCAAGGAAACTCTTGAGTGTGACATGAGATTATGAATGACGGAAAAGTATATCACAATATTAGAAGTGATAATTCTTACCTAGTGGTTACATGAAGTTACAGTGAGAAGAAGGAAATAACAGTCAGAACAGGTTTTAAAGTCCTAGTGGCCTAAAAAATGGTAACGCAATTAAACGTGTTAGGGGAACTAGCAGGGATATAACCGTTCTTTGGTCTAGACTAACAAAAGCTAGCCCTAAGAAAACATTAGGTTATGTATTATGGCCCTTAGAGACAAAAACAGTTAGGGAGTGATAGAGTTAGGAGGACGCTTTGTGTTCCCTGTCAACAAGCAAAGGGAATGTCATGTGACCCATCTGTGAACCCCAATCTCCTATTTCCTAATGAAGCTTCTAGGGCTTAACATCTAGGAAACATCATGACAAAAGACCACCGATGTTCCTTTGTCTACCCACAGGGATGCCACATACTTGATGGGACACTTATAAGGGTCATAAAAGAGAGGCCCAAGGGAATGTTCTGAGTGAGAAAGAAACTCATAGACTCACTACAGGTGTTGGAAAGCTATGGGCTTATGGTCAGTGCATATATACCAGTCTTGGACCTCTGCCTGTCACCTGTATGTCTCACTGAGGAGCTTGTCTTTCTGGGGTGGTGTGAAGAGGGGAAGGGAGCTGCATTTTGCCTAAGCTTGGTGTCTCACCTTATCTAAGCTAGAGGATACCATGGAGATTGAGAACAGATTGTGGTTACGTTCACTGTAGGATGGTGCTTTAGAGTGATTCAACTGCATTCTCTGCTGTTCTGTAGCTATGACCATATAGCCTTATCACACATCAACTTTCATGGAAACTAGGCAAAATACACAACAGTCCATCAAGTGTACAAGTTACTGATAACCAGTTTTGAATAATTACTTGAAATATGCAATTGGCACTATAATCATAATTTTTAGGCTATATTTTATTTTGTTGATTTATGTGCAATGAAAACATAACTGAATTGGGTAGACAAAGCTGAGGTCAATCAAAAAAAATAATCACTAAATCCTGCTTCATCTTCTGGCACTTTTGAAAAATTACCCTTTATACTAACAATGTCAAGTTCTTGACCCTACCATGAGCTGAAACTTTAGCTTGCATTGATTTCATTTTCACAAAACGCTGATCTGATAATTTTAAGAGTTACAAATTATTTAATAGAATTCATGAGATTTGTGATAGCTAGTAGCATTCATAATTTCTCATAATGATTTATTAACATATTAAAACTTATATTTGATAGGAACATATATATCCGATTATCATCTCTACTTATTTATTTATTTGATTTTAACCAACATTATTAGCATGGTAGGTTTCCAGGTCGATAGCAATTTCTAGCTCAGCTGTCATGCAGATCCTTACATAGCTATACCTTTATCTTGTTTTCTTAAAAAATCAAAGTTTCGTTATCCTGTGAAAAACAGTCTGCTGAAAAGGGAGATTCTAACAACCCATCTCTATTTTGCATGAACTATTAAGTCCACAGTAGATGTGGTCTGACCAGTAGTTAGGCAGGAACACACCTTTCAGAAGCTTCCAAGGAGTGGAATCATAGCAATCCATCTGAAACACTGTTGCCATGCCAATGAGAACAAGAGAAAGTACAGGAAGAGAAAAATCCCTTGTCTGAAACAAGACAAATAAGGCAGCAGTCCCAAGCGGTATCTCTCAGCACAAACAATTTCAGTTTAGAGCTGATGAGCCAACACAGGAATAAAGGGTTTCTTGATTTTGGTTAGATGTCTTACTAAGCTAAACATCCCCTCTTGTTCTGTGGCACTGGTGATAGCTTTTGACACAGGATTTTTATTTGAGAGAAAGGTTGATTCCTTATTCACCTGGGGCTAACACTGTTAGCTCTGGTTTCATTCCTGGGAGTAAGATATCCACCTCTGATTCCTGTGAATTTCCCACTTTTCAGTTGAATACAACTTAATGGAAAAGGGCTTAAGCTAAAAGGAATCTCATCTGCACCTACTCCTCTGGAAGCTAGGTAAAGGAAAGCATCATTATTAGAGTTTAATTTATTCATAGATATGTTCAGGTCCTCACATCCCGTCATTGAAATTGGCTTCTGTCTTCATTTCTCACTTTTCTCTTTAGCTTTTTGACCGGTTAGTACTATGTTGACCATCTGGTCTAATACAGAAGTAATCTGCCCACCTCTCCATCACCCCCAAGTGCTGAGATTACAGAAGTGCACCTGATTATATTCCTAAGAAGGGTTTGCTCAGTTTCTTCTCCATTTTAATCCCTGCAGTTCTTTTACACAGGAACACTTCTGGGTCAGAAATTTTGACTGTGGATTGGTGACACCATCTCTCCTCTAGAGGCCTTGTCTATCTTCTGTAAGTGAACTCTATGAGTTACCTCTCTCCACTGTTGGGCATTTCATCTGAGGTCACTCCCACTGAGTCCTGAGAATCTCTCATCTCCCAGATCTCTGGTACCTTCTAGAGGGTCTCCCTGCCTCCCACTTTCTAAGGCTACATATTTCCACGCATTCTGCTGGTCCTCTGATCTTCTCTCCCCCCAATATCTGATCTTGTTCCCCTCTTTCCCCCCTCCTCCCCTCTCCCACCCAAATCCTTCCCTCCCTCTGCCTCCTTTGATTATTTTCTTCCCCCTACTAAGTGGGATTGAAGCATCCTCACTTGGTCTTTCTGCTTGTTAATTTTTTTTCTCGAGACAGGGTTTCTCCGTATAGCACTGGCTGTCTGGGAACTCACTGTGTAGACCAGGCTGGCTTCAAACTCAGAAATCCACCTGCCTCGGCCTTCCAAGTGCTGGGGTTAAAGGCATGCACCACCACTGTTAAAGTTCTTAAATTCTATAGGTTGTATCCTAGGTATTCTGTACTTTTTGGTTAATATCCACTTATTAGTGAATACATATCATGTATGTCCTCGTGGGTCTGGGTTACATCACTCAGGATGATATTTTCTAGTTCCATCCATTTGCCTGCAAAAATCATGATGCCCTCATTCTTAATAGCTGAGTAGTATTCCATTGTGTAAATGAACCACATTTTCTGTATCCATTCTTCTGTTGTGGAACATCTGGGTTGTTTCCATTTTCTGAGTATCACAAATAAGGCCACTATGAACATCGTGGAGCATGTGTGCCTCTGGTATGGTGGGGCATCTTTTGAGTATATGCCCAGGAGTAATTTAGCTGGGTTTTGAAGTAGGTCTTTTTCCAGTTTTCTGAGGAAATGCCAGATTGATTTCGAGAGTGGTTGTACCAGTTTGCAATACCACCAGCAATGGAGGAGTGTTCCTCTTTCTCCACATATGCTGGACACATATATAGCAGACGACTGCCTGGTCTGGCTTCAGTGGAAGAAAATGTGCCTAATCCTGGAGAGACTTGAGGCCCCAGTGAGAGGGGAAGCCTGGTGGTAGGGAGAGGAGAGGCCTGGTGATGGGGAGAGGAGAGATAGTGGACAGAGGGAGGAGGAATGGGATGAGGAACTGTGGGAAGGGGGTAGAACAGCCAACTTGTAAATAAATAATGTTTGTGTGTGAGTGTGTATGTGTGAGTGTGTGTGTGTATGTGTGTGTGTGTGAGTGTGTGTGTGTATGTGTGTGTGTGAGTGAGTGTGTGAGTGTGTGTGTGTATGTGTATGAGTGTGTGTGTGTGTGTGTGTGTGTGTGTGTATCACCTTGTGATAGTATGTGTAATTCCAGGCTGAACAGAATATTTTACTTTTCATCAACTTGGGTGCTTGTGACATCTTTAAATCAATTACTCCAATGAAAGCATCGAATTGACCAGGCATAGGACACTAGTCAGATCTTAGAGTAAAAGAGAAGGGTCTCTCTCCATGGTGTAATTTGTATATTGTATATTTCTAAATGGATGCTGGGCATACATATATAATTTGTCCAGTATACCAGCCTTTGGAAAATAATAATCCCCATTGGTTTTCTGTTTATTGTTTGTTTAGTTTTATTTGGTTTGACTTCTGAACAAAGCTTCTTGTGTTCAAATTATTTAGAATTTTAACAGCAATCAAATATGCACAGATCATACCCTCCCTTATTTACCATGTAATTATAGGTGACATTAAATATTACATATTTTCCTGCAGAAATGTGATACTAAAAACCAAGAGTGAAAAACTATCTTTACTCCAAATCTTACGTGAGTTCTAACAGTGGTTGCTTAGGAGAACCTCGGAAAGTAACCATCCAGGGCCTGGGATACATGGGCCCCATAGATGCAGCCTGTGGATGATGTACATGGATGCATTTGATCTTGACTTCAGCAACTTCCAGTTGCTCTCTTCTTCCTGCCCTCTCCCCTCCTCCTTCCATTTTCACTTTATCCTTGCCACAGCACATCAGTATGAAAACCATCATGCCATCGCCTCGTTGAAGACGTGATTCTCTTTACATAATACCTTTAGCTTACTGTCTGTGTGACTATTTCTTTTGGTTAACATGTCTTTATATGTCTAATCCTGGAGACATATTGTAGAAACCTTGCCTATTCAATTATATTGAATGATCGTATGTCAAGTTATATTCTTCTTTCACATTTCAGAGTACTTTGATGATTGCTTGGTTAATATTTGCCCCACAGAAAAGGGTGAGACACACAACAAAGGGAAGAGGAGAGATTATGCTGTTGAAAATGGTGGAGAAGATTTCAGCTAAATGTGTATGGTAGTGATGTACACTAAACATTAGGTCAAACTCTGCCTAAAGGCAAATATTTCACTTCCCAGTTTTCTATCACAGAAATATTTTATGTATATATCTAGAGAAATCAGGTTTACAAAAATCAACATGAGTTTATTTGGTTTATATAATTAAGGTAGACTCTCTTAATATTTACACTATTTATCATTATGTGTGCAATTATACATGAACTGCAAAAGGAACTTAAAAATCAAACTCTTCTTATGATATCGCTTTAAAATTATTTTATGGTAGGGGCTGTCACATCATAGAGTTTCATACCTGTATAACATTTATCAACATTTTTGATTACTCATCTCTCCCCCACCACTCTCCCCAGTCTTCCTAGTCTCCTGCTGATCACTTTCTTCAGCATTGAACAGTGGGTCCTTCCTATTTACATCACAGAAATTCCACTTCCCTTTCCTCTTAACCTCTTTCAAGCCTCACTTTATATATATATATATATATATATATATATATATATATTAACATATGTATTATGTATACATATACATTACATATGTATATGTATATATTTACTGCTGTATCATCACTTTTCTGTTTTCAAGACACACATGTGTATGTTCACACACATGCACACACATGCACGCACACACACACACACACACACACACACACACACCATTATAGGGTACACACCTAAATTTAAATCTAGATTTCCCCTATGAGAGAAAAGGTGGTCTTTGTCTTGATGAATCTTGCTTATTTCTCTTAACGTAATAATCCTTTTTTTTTTTAGAAATTCTATGACATTTTTATGCCTGAAATATTTCATCATGTATATGTACCATGTATTATTTACCCATTTATCTATTGATGGGCATCTTAGCTTCTGTGACTACAGTAGCAGTAAACATGGGAGTGTGTGCATTTTTGTGGTAACTGACTTAGAATCTTAGATACCCACCTGGGACTCCTAGCTGGGTCTGGGTTGGGTTTTCTGAGGAGAATCCACACTAACTTTGGCTATATTAACTTACCCTCCTACCTGTTATGACTAAACTGAGTCAAAATCTTAAAGCAGATTTTATTTATGTTTCCTTGATATCTAAAGATGTGGAACACCTTTAAAAACATTTACTGGCTACTCATATTTCGGAGAATTTCTATCTAGTTCATTAGAATATTTATTAGTTACATGACTTAGTTGGGGACATTAAATTTTTTGTTCTTCATATATTCTCAATATGAATTTATTACTTGATATATAGTTTACAGTTATTTTTACCATTCAGAACACTATTTTTTTTTTCACTCTGCTTCTTTTGTTCCTCAAAAGCCTTGTAATTTCATGTAATCCATTTGCCAGTCCTTGTGGTAAATCTTTGTACTAAATAGAAAGTCCTTGTTTATGTCTGTATGATATAAAGGGTTGTACCTATGTTTCCCTCTGGTAGTTTTGAGGTTTCAAGTATCATGTTAAGGCCATGCTAAGTTGAGTGTTATGCGTGGTGGGAGACATGGATCTAGCTTCATTCCTTACATGTCGACATTCAGTTTTCCCAGTCCTAGTTCTTAAATTCCCATTTTTTCACCAATGTAAGCTTTTGACACCTTTGTCAAAATTTATATGGCTGTTGCCATGTGAGTTTATTTTCTGGGCTGTCTATTCTATTCCTATATCCTATTTTACTCATATTCCTGGTCTCTGTACCTACCTTTGTGTCAGAGACATACAGTTTTGCTCTCATGTCTCTGGAGTAAAATGTGCAACCACATATTGTGATATGTCCAACACTGTACTTTCTGATCAGGATTTCCTTGGTTATTCAGTTGTTTCTGTTTTCACCTAAGGTTTAGGACTTTTATTTTTTTCTACAGTAAAGAATCTCATTGAAATTTTTATGAATTGCATTCACTATGTATATTGCCTTTGGTAAAAAAGCCATTTAAACAATATTAATTCTACCAAACAACTAGGATAGGACATCTCTCTCTTCTGTTTTTTTTTGTTGTTGTTGTTTGTTTGTTTGTTTGTTTTTTGTCTTTCTTCAATTTCAGTTTTCAATATCTTAAAAAAAGTTGACTTTCTACTTTTTGTAACAAGCAAGATTTGAGATGTTTTTTAGAAATTAGACATGACCCCACTTTTTATTTCTTCTGGTGGTTTTATAATTTTTTTTTCTTCCCTAAAGCAGCATTATTGAGCTTTTGTATTCTAGAAGATCTGGAGTCATATTGATTTAAAATAGTTGAATACAAATATTAATACAGTATGCAAATGCTACCTGGAAGAGTTCTTTGTCATATATTTGGTGTGGGAATTAATTGTATAGTGTCTCGAATCAAGTTTTAGTTCTAATAAGGAATGGAAATGGTCTTTAAGGAAATTGTTTGGTTTCTTTATTTTTGGTTCCTATAATACAACTCCAAGCAGTACCCAGGAAGAAAAATAAAATGTTTGAAATCCAAAATAATATATATACACTGCAAAGGTCTTTCACCTGTGTGGATAGGCTCAATCACATATATTTAAATTTCTAAAGATACTGGGAATGAGATTTCTTGCCTGATTTCTTCATGACAAAGTCCAAGACCAGCATATAGAGGTGCTTCTCATGGTTATGCCATGACTTTGTACCATGCTTCTTGATGTGAAGTATTTATCAGGCCTGAGGACTTTCCAGTCGAGCTGTTAGGGTCATTCAGTAGAGGAGACTTACTTCTCTCTTTCCTGTTTGCATCTCTTTTATTTCTTGCCCTTGACTCATTTTTATTGCTAAGACCACACCCTGGACAGAAATATAAAGGGAGTATGCCATTTGTCTTGTTCATAATTTCAGAAATAATTACTTCACTTCATCTCCCCATGACTATACAGACCTTATTATCTTCAGACACTTGCCTTCCATTCTTTCCTTCAGGAATTTTATTGTGAAAAAAAAATCTTTCTTAAAGTACTATTTTTATTAATTGTGATCATGTGATACCTAATCATAAGTGTTCTTTATGTGTTCTATATTTACAGATTTACAGATATGTTGGATGATCATTAGGATACAACCAACTTGGTCATGGTCTGTGATTTTTTTGTTTGTTTGTTTTGATTTTTTGTTTTTTCGAGACAGCATTTCTCTGTGTAGCCATGGCTGTCCTGGAACTCACTCTGTAAACCAGGCTGGCCTCAAACTCAGAAATCCACCAACCTCTGCCTCCCAAGTGCTGGGATTAAAGGCATGCACCACCACTGCCGGGTCTGTGATATTTTTAATGCGGTCCTAAATTATACTTGCAAATCTTTTATGCAGAATTTATGAGCCTACCTTTTCATGGAAATGCAACTAACTCTATAAGTCAGGCTGGTCTCAGACTCACAGAGATCAGTTTGTCTCTGCCTCCAGAGTGCTAGGACTAAGGGCTTGTGCCACCACTGCCCAGCTCAGAAATCAAGAGATAAAAAGCAATTGTAATTAGGTTAAAATTCTTCCTAATAGCTGTGGTCTCTGGTAGAGCTATAAGGCATCTTTGAACCTTAGGTTCTCTCTCATCTTGGAGGTAGCATTGTAACATTGGTAGTCAGATGAAGTACTGATATATAAAGCATGCAGGGAGCCCATCACATCATCAAGAGTCAGAAGACTATTAGTTCCCAGAATGTTCTCGAAGGAGCAACTGGAGCTCAGTGGTCTGGACTTTTAAGCATCTCCCAGCTAGTAAGCTTTAGAGCTTGGACTAATGCTGACCAACAACAACACCAGGCCATCCATTGGTACCAACCTATGCCCTTGCTGTTCTGGATGCAGACACCCCACCCACTCATTGGAAACTATGATTATTGTCTCTGATGCATGAAAGCAAGATCTCCTGCTGAGATCTATTATAATCCAATTTGTGTTCCAGAACTTTAAATTGCTAATTAAGTGATTTTTAGCACAAACTTTTCCTTTGAGTGTTAGCTTTCTTTCAAGATTCTCTGCTACAGTATCTTGAGATGGTGCTGACATACATTTCACCTTCCCAGTTACACCTGAATCTTACTAAAATGATGTAGTGCAGGATTTGGACCCTAAAACTAGACTCTTTATGTCTAATTCTGTTTGTATTACTTTGTGGCTGTGTTTGTGTCTCAAGGTCATTATTTATACAGTATACAGAATACATTTAAGTGTTGTTGCTGTACAAAACAAAGAGAAATTGTCATATAGAAAATGTTTTAAATGTTTCTCCTTTCATAGAAATTATCTTCAGAAAGGAAAAACTCCACTATACTTGATCTATCATTTCTGCAAAATAAAAGTTAATTTATACACCTGAAACCAGATTGTAAGATGACAATATTCATGTAAAAAATATATTAGTTTGGAACACTTAAGTCGTACACATAGTCTTTTGTGATTTTAATGAAGTTTTCAAAAATAGAAAATATTTTGCAAATTCGGTAGCAGGGACCATTTACAATAGAGTAATAGAACGGGATGGCTTCTAAATGGGTGGAGTGGTGACAAGCACAGAGAGAACTGCTGTTTTTATTCTTTGTTTCTCGTCTCTCAGTATGCTTGCCATGGGTGGTAAGGCTCACATGACACTGGTGTCACCCAGAAATATCTGTCTGAGGAATCATTCAGCCAGGATCAGAGCAACCAACAGGATAACATGTGCTAGAGTTCTGAAGGGTTCTGCACACATGTTACATGGTGGGTTTTTGGGTTTTGTTTTTGTTTTTGTTCTAATATGTACTGTTTGGTTATTCAACATTCTTAATCCCCTGTCCTTAGAGTGCTGATTCTTTCACCAAGTCAAGACTGCAAATTGATTTAAATCACATAGCAACTTGATACATGTGATACTATTTTGTTGGTAAAAGCTTTGAATCAAATATTTAGGAGAGGTGAAGAGAAAGGAAAGAATTAGAAAAGGCCAAGGTGCCTATGGAGAAGGGAAGTAGAAAATATGGTAACCAAAAGGAAAGAGCAGACCTTGGATGCAAGCTCCCCAACCAGTCCCACAACATCCAGAGGAAGCTCTACTCCCAGGTGCTCTAACAGGCCCAGGATCAGAGGTGAGGAGGATACAACATCTGTTCCAACACTGGGAGTAACTGGGACCAGCGGGACCAGGCACACAGGAACTCTGCCAGTCCAGTAGTTAGGGTTGCTTCTGGTCTGTCTGGGCCAGTCAGTGCCCTGAGCAGACCTTGGGCCCAGGCTCCGCAGCCAGTCACACAACACCCAGAGGAAGCTCCATTCTCAGATGCTCTAAAAAGCCCAGGATCACAGGATCACAGAATCACAGGATCACAGAGACAACTTGACTCTGAGGAATTCTGACACAACCAGGATCATAGGAAGAGCAAGCCCCAATCTGATTTAGCCAGGGCAAGTAACACTAGAGATAACCAGATGACTGGAGGCAAGCATAAAAACATAAGCAACACAAACCAAGGTTACTTGGTGTCATCAGAACCTAATTCCTCCACCATTGCAAGTCCTGGACATACCATCACACCAGTAAAGCAAGATTCAGATCTAAAATCACTTCTCATGATTATGATACAGGACTTTAAGAAAGACATAAATAGCACCCTCAAAGAAATACAGGAGAACACAGGAAAACAGCTAGAAACCCTTAAAGAGGAAACAGAAAAATCCATTAAAGAACTACAGGAAAACACAATCAAACAGGTAAAGGAAATGAACAAAACCAAACAGAATCTGAAAATGGAAATAGAAACATAAAGTAATCAGAAAGAGAGACAACCCTGGAGATACAAAACCTAGGAAAGAAATCAGGAGTTGTAGATGCAAGCATCACCAACAAAATACAAGAGATAGAAGAGAGAATTTCGGAGGCAGAAGACACCATAGAAAACATTGACACAACAGTCAAAGAAAATGCAAAAAGCAAAAAGCTCCTAATCCAGAACATCCAGGAAATCCAGGATGCAACGAGAAGACCAAACCTAAGGATAACAGGTATAGAAGAGAGTGAAGACTCCCAATGTAATGGGCCAGTAAATATCTTCAACAAAATTATAGAAGAACACTTCCCTAAACTAAAGCAAGAGTTGCCCATGAACATACAAGAAGCCTACCAAACTCCAAATAGACTGGACCAGAAAATAAATTTCTCCTGTCACATAATAATCAAAACACCAAATGTACTAAACAAAGAAAGAATTTTAAAAGCAGTAAAGGAAAAAGGTCAAGTAACATATAAAGGCAGGCCTATAAGAATTACACCAGACTTCTCATCAGAGACCATGAAAGCTAGAAGATCCTAGATAGATGTTATACAGACCCTACAAGAACACAAATGCCAGCCCAGGCTACTATACCCAGCAAAACTCTCAATTACCATAGATGGAGAAAACAAAATATTCCATGGCAAAATGAAATTTACATAATATCTTTCCACAAATCCAGCCAAATCCAGCCCTACAAAGGATAATAGACAGAAAACACCAACATAAGGAGCAAAACTACACCCTCGAAGAAGCAAGAAAGTAATCTTTCAACAAACCCACACAAACCTAATTCCACCTCTTACAACAAAAGGAAGGAGCAGTTATGTAAGGAGAGCATTCCCTGGGTCTTCTTCCACTCTATGCATTTTTATAGTGTATTCATTGTGTAACAGAATGCACTTCAACATCATATTTTATACCCCTCATTACCCCTCCCATAATCATTCCTTGTTGCTTTCTTTCTTCCCCACCTGCTGCTGTTCAACTTCTTAAATATTCCATCTTTCTACCTTCATTTACTTATTTATTACACATATGTGCACATATAGTTAAATATAGGTTATTTATATAAACAAATGCCTATGACATCTGTCTTTGTTAGTCCTCTCTCCAAGGTGTCTCACCACCAATGAACTTCTGAAAGTAGTTTCTTCATGCCTCAAAACAGGCCTTTCTTTCTTTATTCACATTCCGGACACTTCCACTCTTACCTATTTGTTAAAGAAATGTACACCAAATAAGATATATAAAACTCAGACCTGATGCTGTAATGATAAGAGCTGTAAAGGAACCCCTAAAGAAATGCTTTTTCTTTAATATATAGCATATTACACAATTTAACTTTAGATGTTTTGATATTAAGTAAACAAATACAAGAACTAAAATTAGAAGCTACTATAAGATTGAACGCCCTCATAAAGTAATAGACCGGCCTTTTTTGCAAAAGCTGCTACTGCACCTTGCAGCAAAATTTTCAAAGTTCCAAGGTTTTCAAAGAACAATACTATGGTACTTCTACCTTCTTCTTTTGCTTCTAATAGATTATTCATGACATTAAATGTGAGGCATTGTTAAGTCATCTCATGTTCGCTTCCCTTTCTCATAAACTTGCAGTTCCTACCTGGAGTGTGTGTTAAACAACCAACTATTCTTAAATATGCATTGCACACTCTCAGCTTTCTTCCTTTAAAGAGTCAAATATTAATAATCATTATTATGTTTGTTATAAGAAGAGAACCAGCACCTTTCTCAAAAAGGAAGCTTCCAGGAAAATCATGCACAAGTAGGGTTCTAGTTTTATAGCATAAGCCCCATTCTCTGACAATTTTAAATCTGTTTTCAAACTGAAAACCTACTTTGTGGGTTGCTTAAATTTGTTTTGTTTTGTTCTTAAATAAATAAATAAAGCCTTGTGAACTGGTCTTGTTAAATAAACAACCAAAGACAGCAGACCATCAAGCAAGCTCTGTCACTCTTCTGCTATTTGAGATTGGAGAGAGTGTCTGCCATGAGAAGAGAGATTCCAGCCATTGGAAAGACCTGTTTCCTGAAATGCTCTAGGAGGAACCAAGCTTAAATAAAAGGAGACAGAATGTCCATAGCTGTAAAATACAGAAGGATTCTGATTGTTTTAGCATGTGGGCTAGGAGGCAACAAGTTCAGAAAGATGAGCATTAGCATAATGTAATGAGACCAGAATTAAAGAATGAGAAACCAGGAAAGAAGCTAGTTAAAAGATTTGACACCCAGGCACATGAATGGGGTAGATCTTAAAAGAAGAGATGGGTAGTCTGTCAGCTGGCAGGGTGCTCTCAGGTGCTCTCCCAGAAGTCGCCCCATGATTACAGAAACTGTCACCAGGGAGGACAGAGCATCAGCTTTTTCAGACATGCTCTGCATGCCACAGGATTTTCCTTTCTGATAAAATTTAGACAACTTGGAGAAAACAGTGTGCTTTAAAAGACAAATTAAATTCCATTTGTAAAGGCATCAGTAACAATGCCAAGTTGTCAGAATTTTAAAACCTATAAGGAAAGATGGCAGACACTTGGCTTCTTTGTAATTATGGGAATTCAGGTGACATCACTGGGTGCTAATTGCTTCTTCACATTTGAAGAAGGGGCTTGTTAAAATTGATTTAGTTGGATTTAGCACACAGTCACAGAGCAGGTAAATGGAGATAATCTTCTCTGTAAAGGGCATACTATTAAGGCAAGTAGATTGCTGTTCATGAGGGGACTCCATAAAATAGACATAAAGAGGTGACGATCAATTACAGTCTAGAAACCATCAAGTCATATCCTAGGAGATAAATGGGAATTTGTAATGTGTTTTTGATATCTTAATGAGGAATTTATAGGAATTTCAAATTGAACATTTTCCCCTCATTTTAATAATGATTGAATACTAAGTATTCTTATGGGGTTTTCTCTATGCTGACAAATTTTTATAAGAAAATCCACAATGAAATAAGGGAGTGTAATGAAATTAATATATCCTTGTTCTTTTTTTAGGAAGCAGGAAAGGGATGTGTTAAGTAACTTTATTTGTTGCTAGAGCAAAGGGTGCTCATCAGATACTCAGGGTGACCTGGCACACCCATCTTCTAAATCATTCCTGAGAAATTTACAATAACACTTGTGCCAGACTTGGCAGCAAAGACTGGGAAATGAAACCATTGAGAGCTAATTTTATTGCCAAAGTTTCTCATACCTCACGTCCTTTCCTTTTTTCTTTTTGTTCTGGGGGGCAGAGGGTTCGGAGACTCTACATCATGTCATGCAGGTGCAGCTTTGGCACTGTGCGAGTATTCAGGCAGATTTTGGTGGTGTTTGTTTGTTTTTGTTTTTTCTATAGTGTCTTAGAGATATGGTCAAATAACCCTGAAGATTTCACAGGCAGTCAATAAAGCAACCTGTTGAGCAGTCCCATGTAAGCACATTTGTCTTTGCATACATTTTTTTTCTTATATGACCTCAGGGTGAATTTGTTTACTTTGTTAGTGTTCATTATCTGGGCAGACTTTTAGCAGTTGTCTCTTTCTCTGCTCCTCGTCCTTTCTGTTTACTCATCACACATCAGAAGTTCAAGAAACTACTCAACTTGGTTCTATTCTGGAAGTATTGTACTACAAAGACCCCTCACTTCATCACAGGATTAGCTATGATTCATGGACCTAGCTCCCTTTGTTACTCTGGACAGACAAGAAATAGATTATCCAAATGCCTATTATTTCTACCTCAGAGATTAGCTGGATGGCTGCCAGTCTCCACAGATCAATTTGAAGCAAATGCTTGTTAAACAAAGTTTACTTAAGTTTTTCTCCTTTCCCAAGGCTTCGGAATAGACCAATCCCTAGCCTGAGGCAGCAAAATCCTCCTCCTTATAGCTCTTGCAGAATGGGATAGCCTGGGGCAAACCCTTCTCTGATCTCTTATCTGCTAAGCCAGCCTTTCACAGCCCTTTTCCACATCTGGGTTTTTCTAACCTTGGTTACACCTCTTTGTGAAAGAAAACATTATTATTTTTTGCTTAACCTAGAAAACACTTACTGATCTCACAGCAAGATCTCTGTCTCCAGTGCCGTGGATGTTGCTTTCTTTGTTGTAATAGCCGCTCATTACTTTTTGCATAATGTGAAAATCCTTATAAATAAAGTCTTTTAGTGTTAAGTGTCATGTAACTTGGTACTTAGGAAAAATAACACTAATGTCAAAAGGAATCGTGAGAGCCATATATAACAATGTATTCCTCTAATCCTAGAACTCAGGAGACCAAGGCAGGAGAATCACATATTCAAGGCTAGCTTGGGCTACACAGTGGAAAGCTGACATAACAGCAAAATTTCTTGTGTAGCATCTACCTGAGGTTGACTGCCTGTGAAGGAGGATCAGAGGCTAAAATTTATTCAGTAGTCAACTCTGATGTCTGTTTATGGTTTATGAATGTGCATAGAAGAGGTACCTTACAGGATCCCTTGTAAAGTTTAACTTTATAAATAACTTTTAGAAAACCTATTTCTCTCCGTCCTTATCATTTCTCCTCCTGTACTTTCACAGTACAGTATTAGTCGAATGATGAGTGTCCTTCCTCCATTGGAAGCAAACTGCATTGTATTAATGAAAAACAAGGATTTTTTAGAATGTTTCTTTGTGACTGTGTGTGTGTGTATAGAAAAGAAATAAAGGAAAGAGAGAGGCTTAAAGAGATTCAGAGAGACAAAGGATGTTTCATTAAAAAAACTAATTAAGGATTTTCATCAGGCTCAGATTGTCACTCACAATAGAGACTCAATCATAAATTGGTTGAATTAGAACTTGCATACCCAACAAAATATTAATTTCCTCTGTAGTGCACACCCTGAATTTAGACTTTCTGCTTTGAACACTGGCTCTAACATTTGTGTATTTTATAGTCTCAGAATTAAAATTTCTCTCTGAAGTTGTTACCTTGGGGAAAAGATGCATAGAATAATTTGTTTCTAAGAGTATTACACATAATGAGACACCATAGAATGCTTCTACTATCACATAATACGTTTCACAGGATGCCATTACTATTATCCTTGTTCCATAAGTATTCAATACCATAAATTAAGTATTTCCTTTAGTAAATTCAGGCATGTTGCATATTCTATTAAAAACTTAACTCAAAAATCTCTGTATTCTTTTTTTATTTTTCAAATTACAGAAATACTTGGAAGGACAATTCTTCCCAGAGAAGAAAGGGTACACAGGTAGAATTGTTGTTACTCTTATGGATGAAATAGCCACCATATCTTTATGAGTTTAATAATGTAATGCTGTTATACAATCCTACATGTGTTCATTGACAATGTTTCCAGCATCTCATTAAACATAAAGATGTTAATAGAGTTCTATCTTCATTGATGCTATAAAATTGACAGGCAGCCATTCATTAAAGGTCTATCTTTCTATTTCTCTTTCTCTTCGTAGTAGCTGCAGGATATAAACACATGATTATATTTGAATCAAGTCAAGTTCTTTTGAGCAAGAGACCTTGATATATTGCTGAGTAGCTTTGACTCCTATGATTCTGCTTCTGTTGTTTATAGATAGTCACTTGTGTTTTGAAAGCATGCCAAAGTGATTATTTTGCCAATGACTCTGGTCTCAATTGATTTTGTAATGAAGCCAAAGCATGCCTAGGAGTCACCTGCTACTGCAATGGATGTGGGATAAAAGCAGCAGGAGAGCCTTTAAGAAAACTCTTCTATCTAATTTCTAGTGTCATGGTTTCTCTTAATAGCATGACCTATAATGCCAAAGCCTTTTGCAAAGGTTTATTAACCTGTCAGAGGCATATCTATGCATAGTAATGAAGTCAAAGAGACAACATTGCCTTGCAGCCAAAATGCTGTTATGGAAGGCTTTCCTTGCCCTCAATTTTGTCTTCACAACGTAATGAAATGTAGCAGTAGCACCCTTGAGCTTTCAAGTGTCCTCCTCCCTTCTATTCCCTTAACAACTTGACATCGGTGTCCAGAAACCAAACAAACAGAATTAGCTTTTAGCAGCCACAACTCAGTGCGGTTGTGAAGAAGTATTTTAATTCCCTCGACAATGCAGGTGTGTGCTCTATCAACAGGAATTTAAAGAGTCACATCAGTTACTCTGACAGAACAAACCTAGATTGACAGGCAGTGCCGCACGGAAGCCTCTCAAAACTCTCTGGGTACTTTTATGTGTCATTATTCACCTTTAAATAAAATATAGCTTACACTGGCACTCAGGCTTGCAATGAGAAGAACACCATTGACATTTTCTGTACAGTAAGACAGGTAACAGATTTTGAAATTCCTAGAGAGGAGAACCCTTCATGTTTTAATGGGAAATTGCAATCACCCAATATTTATTCTACATTTCTTTTATTCAGTTCTTAGGTAGACATTGTGTGGGAGCCTTAGAATAAGTGAATGAAGTGGATTTCTCCTTTAGGATTCCATGGCTTCTCTGAAATGATGAAACCTACACAACAGGTTATTTTTTTTTAATCACAAATGAGTCAAGGGCTACATTAAACTCATGAGGCAAATGTTTTCATCTGGATGATAAAGGAAATAAGTGTTTGGATGACTAAGAAAAGGGGAATTCATTTTGTTCTGCTATGGGTTTGGGGTAGTAAGTCAATTCCATGCTCACCACTCAACACAGAAAGATATAGGCTACACATCTGTCTATAGTGAATTGGGAGAGGAGAAAAAGCACTGGTATGAGGAATATTTGGCGAAATTGAATTAGCCTCCTTAGTTTTTCCTATGTTTAGCAATGTACCTATGGTATTAATTTTTTGCTTAGACTCCAGGAGGAAGAACAATAATTAGGTGTGAGACCAGCCAGGCTCTATAGGAGCAAGAAAAAGAAAGAGTGTCCCAGCTTAGAAAGTGGTAAGTATGCAATATTCAGCTACTATTACTATCATGATGATTAACCAAGAGCTCAGCCTCCATTTTCATCCTGTGACTGTGTAGGTCAGAAACATGGCTGCATGTGCTATCTAGGTTCTCTCAGTGCAGTATAACAAGGAGTTTACCAGGAGTACCTGGTTGTAAGTGGAACTTTTATTCACCTGATGAAATTGTTTTCTCAGAGGCTTACTGCTGAATAAGTTCTTTCTGAATTCTGGCTGGCTGGTTCAACTCATATATTCTGGCTCAAACTCCTCTCAAAGCTGACTGATTTAGTCTGGCTTCTTTCAGTTTCTCACTGAATTGCTTCTTCTTGACCTCACCTAACTCTAGCAACTTGTTCAAATCTTCTGGCTCTTTCTTATTTTCTGGCTTCACCTGCCTCTGCTGACCTGTACTGAACTGCATGAACTTATAAACAAACTCAGCTCCACTCACTGCACTCACTGCACTGACTCTCCACTGACTGAACATGACTAAACTGCCCCAAACTGCACTCACTGAACTCAACTGACATCACAGAACTCCCCGGAACTCAAGAGATCTGCATGCCCCAGCCTGCTGAGTGCTGAGACTGAAGG
The DNA here is from genome assembly GCF_008632895.1 of Mastomys coucha. NCBI lineage: Eukaryota > Metazoa > Chordata > Mammalia > Rodentia > Muridae > Mastomys > Mastomys coucha. Next base: position 181,323,245 of record NW_022196904.1, on the reverse strand, counting down.
TATGCACCACCATGCTTAAACTTTTCTTTACCTAAAACTTGGTCTATACCAGGCGGGCCTTGAATTCAGAGATCTACTTGCCTTTGTCTCCTGGGATGAAAGGTGTCTGTATTCCAGCCAGATCACACAGACCTAGAAGATTTTTGCATGTGATCTCCTGCCAAGGCGGCAGGCTGCTGAATTAAAATTCCAGTATACTTGGTAAATAAAGCTGATCATCTGGCTAGCTGATGCCTGTGTGTATTACCAGATTCATTCAGAAGGTGGGCCAGGTTTAGTTGCTTCCAACAAGCCCTCTTTCCTTGCTCAATCCAGTCAGCAGGACTCCTTGCTGTTTGGCTGCTTCTCTCTCTCTCTCTCTCTCTCTCTCTCTCTCTCTCTCTCTCTCTCTCTCTCTCTCTCTCTCTCTCTCTCTCTCTCTCTCTCTCTCTCACCTCACAAGTGTTACATGTGAGCCCTTTGCTGCGATGGTTGGGTTAATGTGTTGAGACTGTTTCCTCTGTGAGGCTTGCTTTTCCTCTCTCCTCTTCAATCCCATCTCTATACCTGAGGTTTTTACTTCCCCATTCTGCTTTTAAGGTATCTACCCATCAAATAACCAAAGATGATAAACATAGTTTAAAGTATCTCACTGGCAACATTAATTCCATCACAAAAGCCTTTCCAATCAGTACTTTGATTTTATATACACACACACACACACACACACACACACACACGCACACACGTATATATATACATATATATATATATATATATATATACATATATATATGATAAAGGGGACTTCTTTTAATTTTTAAATAAGTTTTTTTTATTTAAAAGTTTTATACATTTATATAATGAGCCTTGACTGTAAACCTACCACTACTTCCTTTAAGTTCCCTATAGTGTCCTGCTACTCATCATTTGGGGTAGAGAATAGCACACATAGAAATGTGTCATGTTTGAAATAAGCTTGGTCACATGTATTTGGGTTTGAAATAGGAAAAAAATCTGTAAAGCAAGGTTAAAGAAAATGTTAAGGAATAACACACTGTGTAACCAGTCATGATATCAATCTCTTATATTGGACTAAGCAATTACTAAGTGTTACAACAGTTTTGTTTGGGAGAAGTTTTACAAACTAGAAATAGGTATTGTCATAGCCAGTGATGATTTTAAAAGGTTTTAATTTTCTTTGTAGGAGTAGTAGGAGACCTGTCAGGGTCAAATTGAAAAGACCATGACTCCTGAGTAATTAGAATGGAAATTACAGTAGGAAATCAGGTCGTGGATGGCTGTGTTCTCAAGAGCCAGTGATTAAAATGTAGTGTCATTAAGTGAAATAGAAAATAAAATGCAGGAGTAGAGGTCAAGGTTCATTCTTATAGTTTCTCAATGGAAATGTCCATCATGCATGCAGAAGAGGCTTATCTGAGCTGCTGCTGTGTATATGTCAGCTCTCTGCAAAGACACAGATGGAAGGGGAACATGGGAGATTCAGAGCACAACTAAGAAGTGTATGAGTCTTGCAAATTGAAATGAAGCAGGATCTCATGAAGAATACCAGAGTGAAAGTAACACAAAAGTAGATATTGCAATAACACAAATAAGAAACAATCTGAAGTGAGGAATCTTGCTGACAATTATGTTATTCATGTCTCTTGTAAGCATTAGGAGGTAACAATAAGTTACCTTCAATATATAGAAACAAGCAACATCAGAATGTGAGTGTATGTTCTTGTGTGTGTATGTCTGCTTGTGTTAAAAATTCAACTCTTCCTGTGTTTGGGAAATAGCTCACTAACAAGAAGCTCTTGTAGTCAAATTATTCTTGGATTCAAAGATACTTACATTTTCTCAAGAAGCAGAAATTAATTTATTGAGGGAGGTTGGTTACCTCAAGACATAGTTTTCTTTGAAAAACATTCCTTCAAATTTCATAGAGAAAGAATGAGACAGCAATCTTTCCCCTAGCAAAACATTCTTCAAAGGACAGTGTTGTGCCCAAGACAAAGGCAGCTTAGGGTTTGTCAAATACTACTGATGTAAAAAATTTAAAAGAAAATGGACTCTGGGGTAGAACTCTCCCCAATTTTCTTGGAAAGCACCAAACTGATTTCCAAAGTGGTTGTATAAGTTTGCATTCCCACCAGCAATGGGGAAGTGTTCCTGTTGTTCCACCTCCTTACCAGCATGTGCTGTCATACACTAAAATTTACATAAAAAGGGGAGTTACAGAAGTATATCAGAATAAGCTCACAGCCAGTTTTTCATTTTATAAGCTCACTATGAGTTCAAAGCGACGGGTTCATATGACCTTGCTTTATCGTAGTGCACACCCTTGGCTTTACCCTTGGACATGACCTAGACTGAATATCTTTCCTAGATCACATATTTGTCCCAAGTCTATACCTCTTCTTAGAATAAATCTTGAAAGCACATAGTAGTTCTTATTATGTTGCTTTTATTTACTATTCTATGAGGAGTGGGTACATTCTGTTCTAGATTCTAACTTTAGTATATCTTTTGGCCCAAACAGCTAAAATTATCCCCTAAAACTTTCTTCCTAAAATTATTTGAATCAAATCAGGAATCAGGAATGCTATAAAGTCATTAATTCATCTAAAAAGCACTAATCCATGAAAGTTCATTTTCTTGTTTACCTTTAGGAAAAACTTTCAATGCTCAAAATTATTAAGCTATGTAATGATGACAGGAAAGGCATATTGTCAGCAAGAAGCAATCCTCTGATGAAGTCTTTGAGGACCCTGCATTCTTAGAGCTCATTCATTGCAGGGCATACAAAATGGTGGACCATCTCCAGAAAATTTACTTGCATGTCTTAGTCTTTCCTTGATGGATTCTGACATCAACCCAAAATACGTTCTGCTTCCAAGATACTCAGGGATAAAGATGCAGCAGACACAGGAGCCTAGCCCAATCCCTCCTGAGAGGCTTCATCTAGCAGAAGATGGAAACAGATGCAGAGATGCACAGCCAAACACAAGGCAGGGCTTGGGGAGTCTTGTGGAAGCATTGGGGATAAAACTGAGTAAGTTGGATGGGTAAATAACACCACAAGAAACCTACAGAGTCAACTAACCTGAACTCATGGGGAATCACAGAGACTGAACTACCAACCAAAGAGCATGCAGGGACTGGATCTAGGCTCCCTACATATTTGTAGCAGATGTCCAGTCAGTCTTCATATGGATCACTAACAATTGGAGCAGAGGCTGTCTCTGATTCAGTTGCCAGCCATTGGATCTCCTTCCCCTACCCGGACTTCCTAGTTGGACCTCAGTGGGAGATGATGCACTTAGGCCTGTGGGAATTGGATGTCTTAGCTTAGCTTAGGGTGACACCCAAAGAAGGCTTCCCCTTCTCTGAGGAGAAGGTCAGAGTGTAGTGTGGAGATGGATTTATAAGGATGGGACTGGGAGGAGAGGAGGGATGGAGGGCCATCGTCAGGATATAAAGTGAATAAAGAAGAAAAAGGTAAAAAGAAAAAATGCATTAGTTATTTTTTCAGTTACTGCGACAAAGTCCTTGACAAAAATCAACTTAATCAAGGGAAGACATATTGTGAGTTACAATTTAAGTATACAGTTCATCACACCTGGAAAGTCCTGAGTGCTGGAGTCTGAGGATATTGGCCACAACTATATTCATGGTGAGTAAGCAAAGAGTAATGTAATGCATGGTCAAGTTCAGGTTGTTTTTAAATCATATGTATCTATCTCTCTATCTATATCACTATCTATTTATCTATCTATCATCTACTTATATATCTATTTCACTATCTACATCTGTCTATATATCTACCTATGTGTCTCTATCTATCTATCTACCTATCTATCATCTATCTATCTATCTATCTATCTATCTACCTATCTATCTATCTATCTATCTATCTATCTATCTACCTACCTACCTATCTACCTATCTGTCTGTCTATCTATCTATCTATCTATCTATCTATCTATCTATCTATCTATCTATCTATCTACCTATCCAGTCATAGTCTCATTATGTACTGGCTGGCCTAGAACTTATTCTGTTCATCAGGCTGACATCAAATTCACAGAAACCCAGCTGGCTCTGATTCCTAAGTGCTGAGATTAAAGACAAACTTCACCATTTGCAACCCTTCATTCTTCCTTTTTTTTTGCAAAGACCATTGCCAGTTGGATAGCACCATCCATATTTGGCATAGGTCTTGCTGTGTGAAATAATGAAAACTAGGAAATTTATTACACATATGCCCATTAAGTTGATAACATTAATCATCACAAAAGTAGATATTCTTAAATTCTTTCTTCCCATTGAAGGAAAATACACAATTTTTTTTTCTTCAAATTATGAAGCTAGTCTTGTTGCTGTAATGCAAACACATAATTTAGTTTATTAATTCCTTTAAACATTTAAGATACAATAAATGAGATTATGAAGTGTTTAGGGAAAATACTCAGGCTCTTACTCATGTTTATTTGAATGTAATTTTGCAAGGTCCATACTAGCAGTGAAATGACCTTCCCAGAAGTGAGAGTGAAACCTGGGTTCAGCTTGACTTCATCAGGCTGAATTAAACTTCTAGAGCATCTGCTTTCAGGTGCCAGCATCTTTAACCACAGTACAGTCTGGTAAAAAAAAAAAAAAAAAATTGTCCTGGTGTAATACAATCCCCAGTGCATAAAGAAGTATAATTACATTGAAACTCAACTCAAAGTACATGTCATTTCATCTAAGAAGATGGGTTCAGCAAATATGCTCTCTACTCAGCATAAGGGCCTAGGGAAGGATTTGGTGTGGGCTCTGTCCTATGGAAAGCATAGAAGTCATCCCAATAGCCACCTCTGGTCCTGTTGTGGGCACTAAATATGGCCTGGTTCAACAGATAACACAAATCAACAGACTGTGAATCCCCTCCAATTCCCTATCTTCGTGATGGAAAACCAGATTAGACATTTTGTCTTGAGAGGACAATCCTAGATGTTTTTCATTTCTTGTTTTCCTGGTGATATATATTTATATGTATACCTCATATGTATATATTTACATGAATATATTAATGAAGTATCTGGTATTATCTGCCTCCATACTCTGAAGAATCTTCAGGTAGTAGAATGTCAGAACACAATTCAAGAATGGAGCTATTGAGAATTCTGAGTGCTTGTGACAAAATAAACAAACAAAATACAAAACAAACAAACAAAACCAAGACAAGAGTTTTGTGACTTCAGTTTCTTCAAAACACATTTTTTTTGTAATGTGTTTTCCTGCTCCTCCCAAGTATAGCAGATAGGTTGAGCTTGCTTCAGCTGTTGTCATTCATAGACCTCTATAGAAAAACCTGTTTTGACACATGTGGCTTGTCCTTGTGATTAAACACCTTATTCATGTGATTCTTCTTAACCCTCAGAGTATAAATTGCTTGCTGTTCTGAATAAAGTTGGCCATTGCATGAGACTTCAGTTTTAGGCCCCTTCCTCTCCCAGGTTCACTCCACCAATTACAGTGGTAAACTAATTTTTCTGTGAAATCATTTGTATTACTACCTCATCTTTGCACACTTAAGTCTTCACAGTATTGGGGAGATTTTTATTAGGAAACTTAGATTTCAGAAGTTCCCCAAATTGTTTTGGTCAAACTTGGAGGGCAACAGCCAGTGCAATGGGTCAAAAAGTCACATGGAGAGATTGTGTTCATGGCTGCGATTTCTAGTGTCACTAGCCTGTGATTTCAAATGGGATGATATAGATTTAAATTTTAGCAGCTCTTGTTGCTCTCTGTCCTCATAGGAGCTACACTGGATCCCAAATTCCATATCTCTGGGTTTGAGTGACACTCACCTGGATATGCATTCCCAAGTCACGGTTCTGTTACAAACATCTTTCTCTCCATGTTACTATTCCTTTTTCCACAATGTTGGCTGATCACAAAGAATCCACTGGAAAACAGCCCAAATGCAATATTTGTTCATAGGCTTCTGTTATAATGCCAATCTATCTGTGTAACAGCTGCCTGCCAGTAGCACTCAGTTGCTTGCTGCCTCTCATGGTACTCTTGGATGCAAGAAAAGAACATCTCTGTTCTCTACCTTGTCCATGATTCTCAAGAAAAACTAGAAGTGAACTGAGTATTCTACTGTTAATTACTACTGTTACTCTTTCCTTTACAGAACTCAGAGACTTGCGCCATCTGGCAGTGATCAGGATCAACATGATGCTGCCTTAGTTGATCTTTTTTTCATCCTGATAAGCTCCATCCGTTAAATTCAGTCAAACCAACAGTTAAGATTAAATGGATATTTTCCAGCTCATTGAAGTACTTGGCTGTCATGCTTCAATCTAATTTTTAATACCAAGATAATGGTGATAGCATGATCCAATTATTTTGAAAAGTGATAAAAACTGCTATGCACAAATAAAAGTAGAAAATGTAGTATTTGACATGGCTATAAGGAAAATTTGCCTTTACCAGATGGAATAAATAAGTGGCAAGCAAATATGAGCAAAACGAAATGTGCAAGATGTTAACATTCTTCATAAACTCCACCCCCACAGATACCTGGCAGCAGCCAGGATGCTTCTTCCCATGGTTACCTGGCATAGGCCAGGTAGACCTGGCCCTATACAAGGGGCTGCTTGCCCCCTCCTCTCTCTCTTATTCCTGCTTCTCTACCTTGCTTCTTGCTCTTTTGTTCCCCACTCTCTCCCCATTCCCTTCCCCTGTCTCTCTCCAAGTAGTCATGGCCATCCCCTACTTCTCTACTCTCTCCTTCTCTCTTCCTTTCTCTGACTCTGCTATCCTCTTAGCTCCCCTCCCCATACCCTAAATAAACTATTCTATACTATACCAGTATGTGTCTGGTCCCTCAGGGGGAAGGGATGCCTTGGCATGGGCCCACCGAGGAACCACCCCCTTCCCCCACACCCAGCCAGAACATATTCTTATAGCGCTTTCTCTTTTTATGATCACAGCACAAGAAGTTTAAAGGCTCTTGATGTGGTAGCACACACCTTTAATCCCAGTATTTGAGAAGAGGAGGCACGTAGATCGCTGTGAGTTTGAGGCCAGCCTAGACTACATGATGAGTTCCAAGCAATCAAGGCTACATAGTGTGAAACTTTATTTTAAATGGGGAGCATTGTACATGTTCATAGCATTGCATCGGCTGTGTATTACTTTCTATGGGTGTTGTAACACATCTCCATTAATTCAGTTGGTTGACATACCTTTGAAGGAGAAACTTTGTAATGGAAGTGTTTACAGAGCCTTGGTCCCTCTGCAGACTGTAGAGGAGACTGATCTCTCTGCCTTTCAGCTTCTGGGAACTACCCAGACTTCCCATCTCTCTTAATGGTTGCACCGCCTCTTCCCTTGATCAGCTGTTGCCTCCATGTGTCCCTTACAAGAGACTTCAGCTCAGAAGGCAAGTCTGGGATCGACTCCTTCTCTCAGGACATTGAAATTAATGATGTGCACAGAGGCCCTTTCCCAAACAAGGCAGCATTCTCAAATTCAAAGATTTAGATATATATTTTTTTGGAGGCAAACCATTCATTCTACTACAGACAATTGCCCATGAAATGGTTCAACTTTGAAATGAGTTTTACTTTGGGATGAAATCTGTACTCTTCCAATAGAAACTATATTTCAGATACAGAATTATGATCATTTTCCAGAACTAATAGTGTGTAGTGTGATGCTCTACTGTGAGTCTGGCAATGACACGCAACCACAGCTCTCTGAAGAGAATGAGAGCACTCTCCAGTATGTGCCTGAAAGTCTCCAGTGTGTTGTTTTGCCAAGCTGAGATATTGGGTAGGAGACTTTTGTGATGGTAATGTAAGGTTACCAGAATGAGGCCACCTGAGCTACTCTGAGGCCAAAGACTGAAGTCTTATTGAGGTACATGGATTCAGAAGGGAGAGTAGCCTCACTAAAAGGATAATTTAGTTGGTGGTAGAGCATTAAGGGGGAAGGGAACTGCTATAAAGAAAATGTCCTAAATGGAAACTTTTATGAGAGTACCTTTGGTCAATATAGGACTCTGTGGAAGTTAACAAGGTGCTATGACAACTGGATGCTGTGGTCTGGGGTCAGATTGCTGAGACAAGCAATTCTCATTTCCCCAAAGGTCTGGTTCCCTCTTCTTTGGGCACATGAGTCAACCTAATAGCTAAAATTTATATCTAGTCATTCAACAGGGCCTACGATCCCCTAGGAGCCAAGGTGCTGTGTACCTATGAGGGGTTGTTTTGATCATGTTAGTCGAGGTGGGAAGACCCACTATCTTAGTTACAGTTTTACTGCCATGATCAAGACAGACACCATGACTAAGTCAACTCTTATAAGAACAACATTTAACTGGGGCTGGTTTACAGATTCAGAGTTTCAGTCCATTATCACCAAAGTAGAGTATGATAGGGTCCAGGCAGGCATGATGTAGAAGGAGGTGAGAGTTCTATATCTTTATCTGAAGAGTGCTTGGAAAAGACTGGCTTCTAAGCAGCATGGAGAAGGGTATTAAAGTCCACGCCCACAGTGACACACCTCCTCCATGAAGGCCACACTACTCTAACAAGGCCACACAGCCTAATACTGCCACTCCCTGGGCCAAGAATATGCAAACCATTACACCTTAAAAGAAATGAGCAGTGCTCCCTGGACTTGGGGTGCGGACTGAACAGAAAGGAGACCTGTGACTGGCTGAGCATGAACACCCACTGCTCGCTGCCTTCTTACTGAGGTGCAATGTGAGCATGAACACCCACTGCTCGCTGCCTTCTTACTGAGGTGCGATGTGACCCACTGTGTCAAGCTCCTGTGTCTGTGAGTTCCTGCCATGATGGAGTGAACGTTCCTTCCTGAAATGACTTTGGACAGAGTAAATTGTCACAGCAACAGGAAAGAACTATTACCACTAGTACAAGCATTTTTCTATTTCACCAATTTTTAATGTGGTAACATCTGCATACCTATTATGGTGGTATATCTGCAGGTTGTGTTAATGATTAAAATTAGCCTTATGTAGTGTGGGAAAATGACTAATTAAAATCATAATTGAATGAAAGAATGCATATTTATACAAGCTCTACAATTCTAAAATTTCATAAAGACATTAAAGAAAAAACAAATAAAAATATATTTTAAATAATGGAAGAGGGAATTGAATTCATGATGAAAATGCATTTTATTCTTACCTCAATCTAGAAGAATTTAATTTTGATCTCATTTTATTTTAGCATTATAAAAATATAGAAACTGGTATTTATTCATAATAAAAATATTATTTTATTATGCTTTCAGATGCAGTAGAATAAATTGAAGGTATTTTAAGTCATAATTAAGTAAATTAAACAAAGATACTTCATTAAAATTATCAGCTTAAAATGAATATTTAAAACCACAAGTTTCCCACATTTTCTAAATTAGGAAATTTAATGGAAAAATCCTTACTATAATACATGTTTTTTAAAATACAATCTGAGACTAGAAAATGGCTCAGTGGCTATGGTGGCTTGAATAAGAATGGCCTCCTTGGTGTACTGGCTGGTTTTCTGTGTCAACTTGACACAAGCTGGAGTTGTCACAGAGGAAGTGCCTCTATGAGATCCAGCTGTAAGACATTTTCTCAACTACTGATCAAGGCGGGGTGGGTGTCCATTGTGAGTAGTACCATCTCTAGGCTCATGATCCTGGGTTCTATAATAAGGCAAGATGAGCAAACCGGAGGAAGCAATCCAGTAAGCAGCATCCCTCCATGGTCTCTGCATCAGCTCCTGCCTCCAGGTTCCTGCCTTGTGTGAGTTCCAATCCTGAATTCCTTTGGGATGAGCAGCAATGTGGAGGTGTAAGCTGAATAAACCCTTCCCTCTCCAACTTGCTTCTTGTTCATAATGTTTAGTGTACCAATAGAAACCCTGACTAAGACAATGGGCAATATTTGAATACCTGGTCATCAAGGAGTGGCACTGCTTGAGAGAGATCAAGAACTATGCCATTGTAGAAGTAAGACTTGTTAGGGGAAGTGTGTCACTGGGGTTGGCACTGCAGTTTCAAATGCCCAAACTGGGCCCTGTATCCCTCATTTTAGGTTGCCTGCAGATTTAGATGTAGAACTCTCAACTACTTCTCCAGCACCATGTGTTGCATTATCTCCATGCTCCCCACCATGATGAAGGTGGACAAAACCTCTGAAAAAGTAAGCAACCCATAATTAAATGCTTTCCTTTATAAGAGTTGCCATAATCATGGGGTGTGTGTACAGCCATAAAACACTGACTAAGACAGTGGCTAAGAGCACAAACTGTTCCTGCAAAAGATGTGGATTGATTGCTAGCACTCATATGGCTGTCTATACCTCCAGTTACAACAGATTCAAGGGCCTCTTCTAACTTCTGCTGATACTCCATGCACCAGGTACACATGCTTATATTCTGCTACATACACAGAAAATACAATAAATATCTTAAAAATAAAAGTATGAGTGACTATGTTGCATGTACATGAAGAAAAACACTTGAACTAGATATATTATTCAATGGGCACATATTATTGTAAAATGGCAAACATTAAAGTACATACTGAGTCAGAAAACGAAAGGCTTGTGAGGTTCAGAAAGGTCATTGATCTTATGCTGAAATGATGAGGCCTTGAACGCTGTTTTCAAGGTATTACGTTCAGTACTTGAGCTAATCCTCACGGACCTAAGTTCATTCGTCTATAAGATGGATATATAAATAGCCACCAACATTCTAGGTTGACTGTGAGAATTACACATGCAGTAGACATAAAGATACATGGTGTTGCTACAAGTAAATCTCAATTTTTTATTGTTCTTTTTGTCTGCATTATTTAAATATAGGTAACCTGGGGTCTAGAAGGGTATCAACACAGAAATTTTACTGGGCATACATTCTAGTATTACATTTATTTTCAATGTTTCAAATTATTCAATTATTATTATTATTTTTAAAGATGTATTTATTATTATATGTAAGTACACTGTAACTGTCTTCAGACACACCAGAAGAGGGCATCGGGTCTCATTATGGATGGCTGTGAACCACCATGTGGTTGCTGGGATTTAAACTCAGGACCTTCAGAAGATCAGTCAGTGTTCTTAACCACTGAGCCATCTCTCTAGCACTAATTATAATTTTTTAAGAGCAAATCTTGATTCCTTTGACTTACAGGCCAAAATTACATTGGTCATTTAATATTTTGGTAATTTAATTTTAGCCATGGAAGGGATGGTTGAAATTAAAATTCTTAGTGCTTCTCTTTACTCTATAGATAAGTAAACTAGTCCCCAAGGATTAATCAAATTTCCAAAGGATACACAGTGATGAAGAAGAAAATGAATACAGCTGTGGCTCTGGACCTCTTTTTCTGCACACTAATGTTAGAACATACAATGAAAGAATGGAGTTGCCTTTTTAATGGCAACATTAAGCAAGACATAGTTGGATAAATGTTGGGCAATGTTGATAAGATTTTCCTTAGTGTATTTTAGAGCACTCTCTTATTCGAGTCAGAGATAGCCAATCTGGCGTGGTGCACATGTCTATAATCCCAGCACATGAAATACACAGCCATGGAGATAACAAATTCAATAACAGCCTGGTCTATATAATGAGATCAACCCCTTCATAAAGGCCAGGGATACAAACATATAAATTAAATGCTTCTTATTTTATCTAAATAATGAAATTATAAAAATCACTAGACTTTGTATGCCATAGAAACGTAACTGAAAATGTTCACATGTCAGAAGAATTAGGAATAGGGTTTACATTTCGTATAGAGACTTAAATGTAACCCAGTGCCTAGAGTTGTCTGCTGACCTGAAATTGGGAAGATATAACAAATATGGTTTAAGAAATAATGAGAAAATCAAGAATGCTTATGATATTAATGAAATTTGAAGCTAGAATGTGCTGTGATGATGGTTCTGGTGTTGGGAATGGTAAGTAGTGAAAACTTAAGATGATTTTCACCTGGTTACCTATGGTCCTTAGCAAAGATATGGGACCCATTTGATTAAACAGACTGAAACATGGACTCTAGAGGGTCAGAACTCTAGAGGGCTGTTTTTACATATGGTTTTCCTAGGTCATTTGGTCTAAAAAAAGTGCCCTGTGTTCGTATTCTAGCTTCAGCCTACTTCTGATCCCCATACCCACTTGCTCAGTTATCTCACACAGCCTTTAGAATTCCTTTTCTGGTAAGTCAGAGAGCAGAAGGAGGTGATAGGCTATAAAATGCTCCCATGGTGACACAGGCTATTGGGTAATTATTTCTCTTCTCCTTCCATGCATGAAAACTTAGATTCAAGGCAGACATGTACTTTTGCAGTACCTTACTTTTTCAGAAACTCTTGCTGTAACCTAAAAAAACAGGAAGACGGCAAAGCGTATTTGTAATCAGTTAAGATATGGCTGGTGGGTATTTGTGCATAACAACAGTTACACTTGTTTTAATTTTCCATCTTCATGAGTCTTGCATGGCTGAAGAACTAGTAAACCATGACACTGTTTTGCAAATGCTTTTTGGGCAAGTCTAGACCATTTGTAAGGACCACATTTTCCCTATATCCTTTAATACAATATTAAAATTATATTGAACATTTATTAAAAATTTAGAATCAGAAGACAGGAAAATTTTAGAGAGATATAAAAGGAAAGGATGAGTCTTTTTTTCTTCATGACACCACATTCATTTCTAAATATCATATTTACATTTTATTAGAAATGTTGAGCCTACGATGGCCAATGTTTGCTCTGCAAAAGACTTTCAGTGTCCTTTGGATTGTGAATGACATTACTCTCTCTCTTTCATTTGTGCCATTTTAGGCAGTTGGCATTTTTTTCCAGATTTTATTATCTACAGCATTAAAACATGATTACTACAATCCTGGCAGATCTAAAATTAATTACCTGCTTTCACCTACTTTAGACTGTCGTGATCTTCCACCAATTAAAGCAGAAACATTTATTTTGTGAGGTTTAAAATTTGACAGATACATTAAGTTCCGTTGGGTTCTGTTTATTTGGGTTCCTATGTTTCTCCTATTGGAGTCTGCAATGAAATGTGAAATCTGACTGCTTAGAGAGAGCACAGTCCGGTCATCATTGACCCAGAAGGCAGAGACCCTCCTTAGACGTGCTCAACAACTACTCAGCCAAATAGCTCATTCCTTCATCCTGTGACCAATTTGGGAACTGATGTAGTGGAACAAAACAACAAAACAAAACTACTTTCTTAAGTTAACTAAAAGAAATATTTTAGGATACTTTCCAGAAAGCACATTAATTCTAAAAATGAAACACAAGAGTAATTGTCCTACTTCTATGAAAATTTTTACATTGAAAAGTTTTTGAGAGGAAGCTCCATTCCCAGGCGCTCTGACACACCCAGGATCAGAGGTGAGCATGAACCAACATCTGTCCCAACACTAGGAGTAACTGGGACCAGCTTGACCAGGCACACAGGAACTCTGCCAGCCCAGTGACTTGGGTTCCTTCCGGTCTGTCTGGGCTGGGGTCCAGAGCAGAGGAAGCTCCACTCACAGGCGCTCTGACACACCCAGGATCAGAGGTGAGCATGAACCAACATCTGTCCCAACACTGGGAGTAACTGGGATCAGCAGGACCAGGCACAGAGGAACTCTGCCAGCCCAGTGACTTGGGTTCCATCTGGTCTGTCTAGGCTGAGGTCCAGAGCAGACCTTGGGCACAAGCTCCACAGCCAGTCCCACAACACCCAGAGGAAGCTCCCTCCACTCCCAGGCACTCTGACACACCCAGGATCAGAGGTGTGCTGACAAACCCAGGACCAGAGATAAGCAGGAACAAACATCTGTCCCCACACTAGGAGTAACTGGGACCAGATTGACCAGGCACACAAGAACTCCATCAGCCCAGTGACTCAGGTTCCTTCCGGTCTGTCTGGGTTAGTGTTCTGAGCAGACCTTGGGCACAAGCTCTGCAGTCAGTCCCACAACACACAGAGAAAGCCACACTCCCAGGTGATCTAACAAGCCCAGGATCTCAGGATCCCAGTGTCACAGGATCACAGAGACAGCTTGATTCTGAGGAGTTCTGACACAACCAGGATCACAGAAAGGACAGGCTCCAGTCAGATTTAGCAAGGGCAGGTAGCACTAGAGTTAACCAGATGGCCAGGGGTTCTGATGGTGGCAACCAAGGTCACTTGCCACCATCAGAACGCAATTCTCCTACCATAGCAAGTCCTGGACACACCATCACATCGGAAACACAAGATTCAGATATAAAAT
>NW_022196904.1:181299568-181308235 GCF_008632895.1 Mastomys coucha | reverse complement strand
CAGCAGATTTCTCACCAGAGACTATGAAAGCTAGAAGATCCTGGGCAGATGTCATACAGACTCTACAAAAACATAAATGCCAGCCCAGACTACTATACCCAGTAAAACTCTCAATTACCATAGATGGAGAAAACAAGATATTCCATGACAAAACAAAATTTACACAATATCTTTCCACAAATCCAGCCCTACAAAGGATAATAGATGGAAAGCATCAACATAAGGAGCAAAACTATACTCTAGAAGAAGAAGGTAATCTTTCAACAAATCCACACAAACCTAATTCCATCTTTTACAACAAAAACAACAGGAAGTGACAATTTTTTTCTTAATATATTAATTTGAAAATTAATATGACCAACATATCCTAATCGACTGAAATCCAATAATATGAGGAATTGGAACTTTGTTGATTGTCATCCAATGATCTCTCCAACTTGGTAATTGTAGAAATAGGTCCAATGTTGTAAAATCTATATACACTCTCAGCTTGTTTTTGTGACAGTGTCTTGCTGTGTACAACATAAGGGTCTTAAAATATTGCTTCTCCTATCTCAGCCTCTATGTAGTACTGTTTATTTCACGTTTTTACACTATACTATGGTTTTCAGAACAGCTTATATATTTCAAAAGTATTTATATACTCAAAAAAACCATAGACGATTAACTAGGCAGGTGGCTTGTAAGAGAACAACAAAGTGAGACTGAATGCAATGCTTGACATTTGTAACTCTTGTATCAAGTTTGAAGAAGAGGACTTTATAAGTTATTCTTTCTCTGAGATGAATGCTTTTCCAAATTATCACAGCTAATGAACCAAATTCTTACCCTCACTTAAAATCTGTACCACCCTCCAAGCAAAACCATTGTTCATTGAAACAGTTGGTGAATGACTTTATGGATAGACCATCTTAATACCTATACCAGTTCTTAAATGAATGTAACCTGTTCTCTGTGGGCTGAGAATGAAGTCACTCACTCAAGTCAAATAGCTTTGACCATAGCAGTAAGTCTGTTTCCAAAAATTGAGCCTACCATTCATTTTTTGGTGCAGCAGAACTATCAACTCTCAGCTTAGCTATGATGGAGGTAAAATCCTTTGGTGATGTGAGGGTCATTGAAATACAGCCTTATTACAATGAAACCCAATGTCTAAAAATTGTTCTTATTTTGGGCTTGTACCACAGTAAGAGCCAAGATTTTAAACTCTACTAAATACAAAACAAACAAAAAGACTTTATATACTCATGTTCATTTAAGAAAATACTAGTAGTGATGTATTATTTTTAAGTATACAGCTAATATGTTTGGGGTTATTTAAAATTTATATTGAGAAACATGTATTTTCACTATTACTGTACATGAGCATTTACATAAGACTGTTAAATTGATTGTTGTTTTATATCAAACAACTTTTATAATACTTATTTTCATTTTTAAAATATTTTATAAATTTTAAGGAATATGACAAGAAAGATATTATAGGTATTGAAGGGGGGTCTATGGGAGGAGCGGTGGTACAAAAGGGGAACGAGAATGTGATTCAATTCTATTTAATTAAAATATGTTTTTAAATGTTAAAAAAAAAAGAAAGAAAAGTTTTCTGGTCCAGAAGGTGGATAGTCGGTAAAGGTGCTTGCTGCTAAAGCCTAGAAACTTGGATTTGATCCTTAGAAACTACGTAAAAGTGAATGGTGAGAGTGGAGTCCTAAGTGGTCGTCTGATCTCTACATGACCACACCTGCATATGATACCACCAGCATGTATACCCTACAACTAATAAAATAATGAAGAAGATAAAAAGTGAAAGCTTTATGTATCATGACCAAGGTGCAGTTAGCAATGTGGACACTGTGTGTGTGGTGACCTTGACTGGATTAGCACATGCCTAGCTATGAACAGTGTTTCTACCAGAGGATTGTGTCTCCAAAAGTGATTAGTAGTTCAATCAGGATACTGAAGATCATCACTGTGGTCTCATCAAGTTTGCTAAGGACTGTCTCAGTTACAGTGCTAGTTAAAAAAAAAATTCTTTCATGAATATCACATTTTTTTAAAATTTTTTTTCAAGACAGGGTTTCTCTGTATAGCTCTGGCTGTCCTGGAACTCACTCAGTAGACCAGGCTGGCCTCAAACTCAGAAATCTGCCTGCCTCTGCCTCCCCAGTGCTGGGATTAAAGGCATGTGCCACCACTGCATTTCATATTTCAACCACAGTTTCCCATCCTTCCTTTCCTCCCAGTTCTCCCCACCCACCTCCACCTTCCCCCAGATCCACTCTTAGTTACTACTGGGGTAGTAGCTCAGAGCTTATATCCTGAGCAGCATGTGGAAGGCAGAAAGAGAAAAAGACTCTTAAAGTCTTTTTAAACTTTAAACTCTATCCCTATTGACACACTTTCTTACACAAAGCCACACCTCCAAACCCTTCTCAGTCAGTTCCACACATATGTGAGCAAGGATTTGATTGCTTAGTTTGTTTCCCTTTGTTGAAGAACAGGCCTCCCAGGGATATCAACCAAGCATAGCATCTCAAGTTACAATAAAACTAGGCATATTTCTCATACTAAAGCTGAAAAGGGTGCGAAACGCAGGCAAATGAGTTCGAGACAGCCTTGTTCCCACTGTTAGAAGGAGCACCAGAATACCAAGCTACATATATGCTGAGGACTTAGATGAGATCCACACAGGCTCCTTGGTTGTTGGTTCAATCTCTGTGAGCCCCTTTGAGTCCTCGTTAGTTGATTCTGTGGGTTTTCTCATGGTGTTCTTGATCACTCTGGGTCCTACAATGTTTCCTACCCTTCTTCCACAGGATTTCCCAAGCTCCACCTAGTAATGTTTGGCTGTGGGTCTTGGCATTTGCTCCCATTAGTTGGTGGATGTAGCCACTCTGATGGTGATTATAAATATGCAAGAGTATCCTTGGGAATCATTTTCGTGACTCTCTCCCCACCCTGATCATATTTGCTTCTATTCTAGGTCTCTGGGTCATCTAACCTCTAGTTCCTGGACCTTCTGGAAGTTGCAAGTGAGCTCCCTCTCATGGCATGGGTCTGAAGAAACTGTTTTATTGTCATGACAAAATATTAAGACCAGGACAACTTATAAAAGAAGTGTTTAATGAAGACCATTTCAGAGGGTAGTCTCTGATCATCATGGCAGAGTCAATGGCAGCATATAGACAAACATGGCACTGGGGTAGTAGCTCAGAGCTTATATCCTGAGCAGCATGTGGAAGGCAGAAAGAGAAAAAGACTTTTAAAGTCTTTTTAAACCTTAAAGTCTATCCCTATTGACACACTTTCTTACACAAAGCCACACCTCCAAACCCTTCTCAGTCAGTTCCACACATATGTGAGCAAGGATTTGATTGCTTAGAATTGAACGTGGGTCTCCTGGAAGTGGAGCCAGTGCTGTTAAATGCTATGCTATCTCTCCATCTCCGTTTACGTCCATGTTTTGTGTTGGGTTGCATGTTACTCAATCAAAATTAACTGAAAACTCATTTATCTTGTGTCCCTTAAAGAAGATAATAGGCGTGCTTATGTGAGGGGGAAAAAGACACACAAAACACAAGTGTTGGGCATAAGAGCATGCTAAGAGTGGCTAAGGAGGATTTTGCATTTCAGGAAATTTAAACACATGGGAAAATGGTCCTGTTGCTAAGTAATATCATGTTTAGTCTCTTCACAAAGTTTGTATGGTGAAGTTGACTGAAAATAACTATTTGTAGACTAGAGTGCAGTCTCCATAGCAAGTGACACTGCTTAAGCCACAGCTCCAGAGTTCAATCAGCAGAGCTTTGAGGATGAGCGCTTTCCACATAGAAGATTCTAGGCAAAAATACCTTACCCCAAAGCCAAAGCAGAAGCCCATGAGGCTCACAACAGTGAGGAAAATAGAGACCTGTGTCATTGCAACTGCCTCATGCACTACGTTTTAGTTAAACTAGAAACCGAGAATTTTTATGTGAATTTTTCACATGCTTAATTGTAGTAAGATGCAGTTTAACACAGAGACACAAAACACACACACACATGTAAATGGACAGTATTAATCCTTTTCATGATTGTTGAATAACAAGTAGACCAAATTAGAAATTGTCACAAAATGACATAGTATATGGTGCAAGTTGAGGAAGGTGTGGTGTAGTTACTGGTTAAACTTCATGAGAGAACTATATTCTGAGGAAGCTCTGAGGTTTTCCCCAGTGTCCCATGAGGACTCTGACTTTGGCCATAATTTCAATAGAAAAGCAGGTGGAAAGTACCTGCTTCCATTAGTTCAGGCTGAAAGTTCTAAACCAGAAACCATGTGATAATGATCTTGGAGAAAGAAAGAACAAAGACAACACACTATGGTGAAGACCTTAGACTGTCCTAAATAAAATAAGGACCCAAAGACTGGCATCTGTCTGCGGAATGGTTGGACAAACAGCTTTCTTTCATCACGTTAAAAAATTTGACACTGCTTGTTTATATTGGGAGTTCTGGACATAAATATTGGTCTCTTTCTCTTAAAACTTTTTTTTGGGGTGGGTAGGAAATTAAAGAAGCCAAATGTGCATATAAGTGTGTGTGTGTGTGTGTGTGTGTGTGTGTGTGTGTGTGTGTGTAGTGTGCATGTGTGCAGTGTGTGTGTTGTTTGAGTATGTGTAGTGGTGTGTCATGTGTCAGGGTATGTTTTGTTGGTGTGTGGTTGGTGTGAGATGTGAGTATGCTTTTAATAATATGTACAGATAGTGTGTCTGGGTATGTATGTATGTATATGGTATATGTATGTGAGTAGCACATGTTATGTGCATGTGGTCATGTGTGCTCTGGGGGTGTTATGCTTGTATGTATTCATTTGTATATGTATCGATGTATATGTGATATAATGTGGTGTATATATGTGACACACACACACACATATATATATATATACATATGAATGTACATTAATGGTAATGTATGGTATCCATATATTTGTGTGTATTTGTATGTGTGTTTGTGTCTGTTCATATGTTTGTCTATTGTGTGTTGTATGAATATGTGCACATATGATATGGTAATGTAGTCTTTGTATTGGTGTGCATATGCCTGTGTGGAGGTTATAGAACATAAACATGCATGTACTTGTATGTACATGCCTACTTGTTTGTGCCTGTGTTGAGTGTGATGTTGCATTTCAGGCAAAGGTGAGAATCTTTGGTTTATGCTAAGGTCTAATACATTTTTTATCAGACAATCATCCTGAATTTTGCTACTCTATGCAGCAATACAGGTTTACAGGGCTCAGTTCTTAGAGTGCTTATATTTGGATCTCAGGAGAAGCAGCACAAGATGGAGAAGAAACAGGGATGAGGTAGCTTTAACTCAGCTTCCATGGGATCATTTAGAGTTCATGGTTTGTTTGTTTGTTTGTTTGTTTATTGCCATCTGGCCACATCCTTCAGCAAGCTAACTGTGTCCTTGAAACCATACCCAAAGTAGGATTTTTAACAGGATTTAGTAATTCCTTAAGCAGTATACTTTAGATCATCTGGGGATGGCAGAAAAGAAATCCACTCTTTCTTGCGTTGTATTTTAAATTTCTTTGGTACTATTCACCTTTTGGCAAACTACAGGGAATACTTAAGGACGCCTCCTTTGGACAGGAGCCAGGCAGTATGTGCCACTGATACGTTTTGACAAACTGTCACTGCTGATTTCAAATGGCAGTTCTTGGAAAACAGTCATCGGTTACATGCGGAGAGCCTCGTGGTTCCAGCAGCCTGAGGAACAGCTGCTACAAAAGAAGTTTGGCTCATTAGTGTCTGACAAAACCCTGAGCTATAGAGTATCCTGAAGACTGTGAAGGGGAGTGAAGGCAGTATGAGATGAGAAAACACGTTCTAAGCTGAAAACTGCTTCAGTAGTCCTGGTAGAAGGGAAGACTTTCTCTGCTGTTCCTAAGTCAACCATATTTAAGATTTTCACAAAGAGTGTGTGACTTCCCTGTAAATCCTTATTGCTATTGAGCCTGACTTTATCTTTTGATTCTGTCTCTGTGAGGGAGAAGAGGCCGAAGTAATAGGCAGTGTGTATGTGTAGGGAGGAGGCATTTGGCCTTATTGACACGAGGCTTGGCTTTCAGAAGTTCCTTTTCTAAAACTACTGGAAGTGCATCATCCAGCAGGCTGCTAAATTCTTTGAGTTTCAAAGCAAAGAGGCTGGTGAAAATGCAGACATCCTAAGGATACTACTAAGGATGCAAGGGCCAATGCATCCCAAAGACAGTGTCTGTAGTTCATGGGCTGTCATTAGGTGGCTGCCTATTACAAAGGCAACTCTTGCTTTGCTACACTGAGCATATAGGCTCATTGCATTTTAGTTTTACAAAAAAGTTTTTTACACATAGCATTGGCCTCTTTAGCTCTGCTCACAGCATCAGGAAGGCACACATCTTCACAAGCTTGAGGGCATTTAAGTCCTAAGTGGGTGAAAGTCTGTAACCTCCTGTGGAGAACTCTTCAGCTTTCTGTATCAAGAGATAAATAAGCCAGCTCAAGAGACTTAAAAAAAAATCAGCTTACTGTGCTAGAGTGTGACGAGGTTGTTGAAGTCTTGGAAGTCTATGGTACAGAGGCAACATATTCTTTTGGTAAGCCTTCATCTTTCATCAGGGTATAATCATCTTTAAAGATAGCCTCCACCTCTAAAATATGACTCATTTTATTTTGCACATGTACCTGAGAAGTTGCCGTATCTTCTTATTCTTCTAAACTCTGTGGATGTGAAATTCTTCAGGGATAATGTCAGTGACTGGAAGTAAACCCTCAGTAGCATGAGATGAACGAGGTATGATGATGTGGCAGATTGTTGCGTTAGAGACTTCTCATAGCATGCTCGTGTTATGGGATATAGCTGTCATCCATTAATTAGATGATTTTTTTAAGCCTCTGGGTACCAAATTGGAAACAGGCAGTTTGTCTAGTTCAAGGTCAGGTGTCATTTCTGTGATGTGCTGTTATCTGAAACAGTGTTCTGCCAGCTTGACCTCTGAAATTTTTCATTAAGAACAGTTTATATTGGTCCTTCTTAGAAAGGGGAACAAAATACTCACAGGAGCAAATATGGAGACAAAGTATAGAGCAGAGATTGAAGGAAAGGCCATCCAGAGACTGTCCTACCTGGGGATTCATCCCATATGCTGTCACCAAACCCTAACACTATGGTAGATACCAAGAAATGCTTGCTGAATGGAGCCAGATACAGCTGTCACCAGAGAGGCCCTGCCAGAACCTTACAGATACAGAGGTGGAGGTTTGCAGTAAGCCATTGGACTGAGCATGGGATTCCCAATGGAGGAGTTAGAGAAAGGACTGAAGGAGCCGAAGGGGTTTGCAACCCCACAGGGAGTACAATAATATCAACTAACCAGACCCTCCCGGAGCTCCCAGGGACTAAGCCACCAACCAGGGAGTACACGTGGCTCCAGCTTCTTACGTAGCAGAGGATGGCCTTGTCAAGGCATCAATGGGAGGAGAGGTCCTTGGTCCTATGAAGGCTCAATAGATGACGCAATGTAGGGGAATCTAGGATGGGGTGGCAGGAGTGAGTGGGTGGGCGGAGGAACACCCTTATAGAAGCAAGGGGAGGGAGGATGTGATAGGTTGTTTCTGGGAGGGGGGAAACTGGAAAAGGCGATAACATCTGAAATGTAAATAAAGAAAATATCAAAAAATATATAATAAAAAAATATTAGCTGGTGTCATGTTCAAGGAAGAGACATTGATGAAGCTGTGTAGGAATGGCAAGTACTAGCTAGCATACTGATTACCTGAAGCTTCGAAAACTCTATGACTTCAGTTATAGATTCTTGCTAAAGAGACCTGATGGGGCTGGAACAATGGCTTAGCAGTTAAGGGTGTCTGTTGATATTGTGGAGCACAGTGTACGGGTATAGCACCCATGGGAGGAGGCTCACAATCTCCTGCAATGCCAGACCCAGGCAATCTTACATCTGGAACTTAGGTATGAATATGGGTATATGTGAGTGAACTGGCACATTAACACAGACATATGTATAGACATAATTAAAAAAATAAAAATAAAATGATATGAGATCCATTTCTCAGTCATATCCCGATGATATTTAAATAAATATTAGATTCATATTTTTTAGAGAGTTTTGGGTTAGAAGTTAGAGAAATGACCTCACTAGGTTTTGATCAAAGAGAAATAGAGATATATGACAAAATCATGAGTGTGGAGAAAGAATGACTAGCAAACCACCACTGTTTAAAATTATAATGTCTTACAAGGCAATGAAGAAAAATAGCTATTACTTTTGTTACATTTCTCTGTTATTGATTCTACTGTAAGATGGGGAGAAACTATCCTCAGATTTTAATGTACATAAAAAATCATTCTTTGTGTCGATTAAACTATCATATTTCTTTGTCTACTTCAGAACCACTATATAAAAAATGAATCCTATACACAGTAAAGTTTGATAGAATGGCATAAAGCATCTTCCAGTTGCTTTCTTGTTTGTGTCTTTGCTATAACTAGCATGAATTATCTTCCCTTCTTTTTGATCCATTTACATATATGTAGGTATATATACATATAGGCAATATATATATACATATATATATGTATATATATGCATATATATATGTGTATATATATATATAT
>NW_022196904.1:181285216-181299558 GCF_008632895.1 Mastomys coucha | reverse complement strand
ATATATATACATATATGCCTATAGCAATTTTAAAGTTAGATACTTTCCCCTGCTGCTTTAGGAATGCAACATAAGCCTTTTCTATGTCAGCCAAAGTGGTCTACTCTCAAGCTATAGTCTCAGCCCAATAAATTTTTTAATAGATATAGAAAGAAGACTTGGTCAATAAAAACTTGAGTCCAGCCTATATTTTATAACATTCATTGATCATCAACTTTCTTTAGTCCCTCATATGATGTCTTCCATCATGGTGCTTATGCTTGAATACAAAATGCAGACATGATGATAGACATATGCGTCTGGTTATATGAAGTCTATAACCAATGAGAAGTCCTTCGATCTCACCTTGAGCAAGGCGCTCATCCTAGCACTGTGTGTGTGGCTGGTCATGCCATACCTTCTGCATAATAAGACACCATAGTCTAAAATGATAAGCCAGGTTTATCTTGGACTCGGTCTATCGAGAAGGCTGATGAAACATAACTGGGATATGTGTGATATAATAAGTAAGAGTTACAGGAATAGAAAGGAGAGTCCAAGAGAAAGTAAACAAACAAAGAAAGATGGGTGGATACTGATTTTATAAAGTAGATTTGTGGCTCTAGGACAGCAGTTGTAACACTGGTGTCTTCCTATAAAATAAAGTTAACAGCATCTATATTGTTTAGTGGATATGCAACATACTTAGCTTGATTCTATTCTTCTGCTATTACACTGGACATCCATAAGGATAAAATGGATTAAATAAAACGTGGTAGATAAAACCCATGGTTTTACTAAAAACTTCTGCTGGGACTTTATGTGTCAGTAAAGCAGAATGTTTGATATGAGCAGTTAGTCTTGAGTATAGAGGTCTAATTTTACTCTTTGGTCTTTGAACATTCATCATTTGCATACTAGGATTGTCTATTAATATGAATTTTAATAGAGTTAAAAAGTAAGACAGTATGAGAGTAAGAATAGTTGCAGTCTCACCAGATGATAAGATTAAATAATATAATATATAAAAGGTAGCTTTGTGCCTGATAGGCAGATGTCCTCAGAACCCATACTTATTGTCATTGTTGGAAGAACAAATAGCTTTTGGATTGTCACATGACCATCAAAATCATCAAAATAAGGAGAAAGATTGTGGAAGGATGAGGCATTGGGATATGAGTCATTTTGCCTGTGTTGCTTGGCTGGCCCCATTTTGAAGTATGGTTGGTCATATTTTGCATAGTGTGATTTATATACATGGTGAATGTTAGATTACCTCCTTTACTGTCCTACAATCATGCAGGAGCAGAATCTTTTATTAGGCTAGAAAGACTTTACACAATGGTTTTGAGGTACTTCTGAAAGTTTCCTCTCACAGGTTTCCTGTCCCAATATATGCACCTTCCCTTTTATGGTATGTTACAATTTCATTTCATGCTTAAGTAAAAGTTAATAATTTAAGCAGGAATCCAGAAGGGGGTTGTATGTTTTCAAGTTAATATTATGGAAATTAAATCTAGTTGTCCAAACTAGATTGCTCAACAAAAAGATTTCTTTAAAGCCTTAGGCTCTTGCTATTCAGCAAAATTTTAGCAATATCAGTTTCTCTTTGAACACTTGGAAAGTGGTTTAATTAGGGTCCAAGTGTGTTTGTACATGTGTGTGTGTGTGTGTGTGTGTATGTGTGTGTTACAACATTAAATGGAAATAGAAAGAAGGAAGCCTTAAAGGGCCAGTCCCTCAGAGGCTGTCACTATTCTCATACTGAACCTTCATAGACATGTTTTATTTATGGAGTTACTCAATGAGACATGATACATACCTGACATTCTGGATGCCTGTACTGAAAAACCTGATTTATTTTTGGTTTCTTTTCTTGCACCTGGACAAATGCGGTGGTTTGAGGAAAAACCTTTAATTGGTGGTTTGAGGAAAAACAACTGGACTAGAGTTCATTAGAGTCTGAGCCGGTGTCTCAAAGGACATTTTTGGAAAGAAACTGACTCACTCGCTGCCTATTGCAAACTTATTGTTATAGCACATCTAACCTTAGGACATGGAAAAATAATCTAGGAAAAATACTTTGTTTTTATCATATAATTTTATTGGAACTTTATATAAAATATATAATTGTATGTAATTATATATAACAAAACATATATATGCATATACACACATATATATACATATATATATTCTACTCTTCATCTTGTACTCATGAACATAATATCTACTTCATCTTGATGGACAATATATTCAATATTACTTGTCAAAACATCATAATGACCCAAAAGCAAAAGTGGCCCAAGAAATAGGAATAATTCTAGGCTCCTTTCTCTATATTTTCTTTTGTGTTTCTTTTGTTACTCTATAGTTTTTTTATCTTTTTAAAAGAACATCTATACATTATATATTGCATGGCAAACATAAGACTCAGTAGAAAAGCATTTGTCGGTTGCCACCTTTAGTAAAACATTGAACATATTTGTCACCTTGTCATCAAAACAACAATCCCAGGTTTGCCCGTCTCTTTAGTTATTTTGAGAGCTGGATGTTGCAGCAAGGTAATTATTAGATTTCTTTTCCTCAAGGTTATGTAACTTGAGTGATATGAACTGCTTCTACTATAAGTCTGTCTACATCCTTGCATGTCAATTCAGAGTGAAACTCTAGTTCTGAGATTCTAGGATTGGACTTGCTATACTCACTGTTCTTGTAACCAACCATATTTTAATGTATCTATCCATGGGTATACATGTGCTTTCAGGGTAACCTTTATTGAACACAGCACATTCAAAACCATAAACCATATGACATAAGTTGAAAGACGATCACTGCAAAATCTGATTTGCTGATATAGAGATTCTACCATGATGCCTCAGTACAAAAATAGAATGTTCTAGACACATAAAACATGGGCACTTAATTTAGATTAGTGTGGGCTGGAGGAGGAAGTAGTCTAGGGAGTTGATACTGAGTTGAATGTCAAAACACACTTGGATATTGGTTTGTTAAAGAGTTATTAAAATACACTTCCCTGAGGGTTAGAATGGCCTCTCTTTGCTTAGTTGAAAACAAAGATTAAAACTCTTTGGAAAATCTCATGTCAGAAAAACAAATCTATTTTTGTGAGAACAACATTGAATCTATAGAACTTGATCAAAGAAAGTCTACAGTGAGAGACTAAGCAACAAGGGAAGAGTGCAGAGGGCTATTGTTGGTTTGTAACAGCTTTTAGTGATCTCAGGAATTTCCAGATATATATTTTAGACCTAAGTCACCTTCTTCATGAATCCGGATTAGCCTGCCTAGAAGGAGGGAAAACAAACTTGTGACCCTCAGCCAGACAGAGATAAAAATCCTTCTTTGGTTTTTCTGTCTCTCAGGAAGCTCAAATTCCTTTGTGGATTTCAGAGTTTCTGACTTGGAATTCAAACATGGTAAATCATATCAAATTATATGCAAATTATATCAAAGATTACGTTTCAAAATTCTAAAAGTCCTGAAATATAGAACTTTCCAGGTCTCAAGAATTTTTGGTAAGAGAGACTTCACCTATGTGTGTTTGGAAGATTCCTGCATTTTAGTTCAGACATAGGAGATACTTTTCCATGAACTTATTTATAAGGTCTAAGCATTGAATAACATCATTCATTTAAAAGTTCTTATTTGATAAATTAGTATAGTAAAGTAATAAACACACAGTTGGAATTAATGGGACCCTAAATTTTTTACTTCCCCATAGACTAAGTTTCTAATATAGAGCACGGACTTGTTTTCAAAAGGTGTGGACGAGGGCTGTCAAGATATCTTAGTGATTAGAGGATCCTGTCACCAAGCTTGCTAACTTGAGTTTAAAGCTCAAGACCCACACTGAGGATGACACCTTCAAATTGTTCTCTCTCTCTCTCTCTCTCTCTCTCTCTCTCTCTCTCTCTCTCTCTCTCTCTCTCTCTCTCTCTCTCTCTCTCTCCCTTCTTCCCTCTCTCTCTCTCTCTTTCTCTCTCCCTCCCTCTCTCTCTCTCTCTCTCACCCTCTCCCTCCCTCTTTGTCTATTTCATTCTCCCCCACTCTCTCTCACACACGTACAAAATAAAAGTATAATAAAATAGTAAAAAATATTAGGGCTGCAGAAAAGCCTATTGATGTCAGTAAATCTGAGTCGGAAATATTGTCACTTAGTAAAGTGACAATGTACATTATTTTGTGGAGTCACCAGGTACTCTAACAAATTTAGAGAATAACACAGGATTTGTAATTCCCATTTTCGTATAAAGTCTTCAGAATAACACCTACTTTAAGGTTTTTTTTTGGGTGGGGGAGTACTTAGTTGTCTGATGTGCACACCACAATGAGGGGTTGGAAGAGAACCCCACAGCAGACCCTCCTACCACCTTGCTTCTTTTTCTTTTTGATGTCTCTGCAGCTGCAGTCTAATGATGAATCACGTGGGCTCCTTCTCTTGATCAGGCTGCTCAATTAGGGGAAAACAGGAACCTTTGAAAGAGAGGGCCTAAGTCCTGATGAGCCAGCATAGAAATTAACACTCAAAATTCTCTGTGCCGGCTCACAACCTAGGCAACAACAACAGCAATTATCATTGCTGGTTCAGAAAGGTGTCAGTCTCAGGGTGGGTGTCCAAAGTCAAACCTCAAAATAAACAACCTCTGTTTAACTGATATTTTAAGGACAGTTTATTGTTACTCTAGTCATTAGCTTAGATTTATGGAAACCTAAAGAAAATGTAAACCTAAAAAAGGGAATTTCTGTTTAACAAAATTAAATAAAGGTCAAAAATAAAACCCTCTCCAGAGTGCTTAGTTTTTAACAAAAATTTGTTTGGCTTCTTAGATATATGCCAATAAAACATAGTTAATGTTTAATTAAGGAAGCAGGGCAATGATCTATGTCATGACTTTTATCAGTATGAAACTGTACTGTTATCGAATAAATTCAGCATTGTTTACTGAGACTCTGTGACTGCACTCAGGAAAATGTTGAGTTATAAGGATCAGTAAAACAGTTACGGTCCTTGATGTCATGGAACTGATATCTTATTCTTCTCAAGGCTATATATTCTGCTTTCTATGTACTGGCTAGCCCATGACTACAAACTCCTGATTTAATATCGCACATACACGGCTGACTTCCAAGGTAACTTTTACTCTGACCTGCCTCTTGGATTTCAGATTCAGTGTTCATGTTCTGATTGCCATCTCCAGCAGAACAATTATCTGGCAGTTTCACAGAGTCGTGATGGTAACTTGTATTGTCAGCTTGATTAGATTATGAGGATTGTAAAGCACACCTCTGTGTGTGTCTGTGAGTGCATTACTGGAGAAGATTAACTCAAGAGGACTCTGAGATAAGGAATGATCCCCTGATGGATGTCAAACGTGATGGCAGTACTGGGGGATGGGAAAGGCAGAAGGAGGAGCCCTGTTATAGAGAGAGGTCATTGGAGGTCTGGTCCTGGAAGAGAGTCGAATACCTTACCCTCACCCTCTCTCTCCACTCTTTTATTTCTTCTTCTTTCCTTCAAGAATTAAAAGAAGAACCTTGGCCATACACTTTCTCTCCCATAAAGTTCTGCCAAAGCACGTGAGACCTAGAATCTCTGGAGTGCAACATCCGAAGCCATGGGCCAGAATCTTCTTGCTTATTCAAGTTGTCTATGATGGACGTTTTGTCATAATGCTGAGACAGTTGAGTAATTCATTGTCATAAATAGTTCTCTCTTCTTTCTTCATCACTCATTCCATGAAAATTTGTTGTTCCTCTTCTACACTGCACAAAACATCAGCAACACCAAGAGAACCTGTATCTCTCTCCGTCTTTCTTACTCTCCTCCTACTCTCCCTCCACATTCCCACTCTCTTTTCTCCCTTTCTATTTCTCTCTCCACTATTTCTAATACAAAACACATTCTGAGAGCCCAATCCTATTCCATCTTGGGACCGGCCTCCATTTTAAAAGAAAAAGGGCCTGAGAAGTTGACCTGCAGCTGAACCGAAGCTGCACCCAAGTTCCAGGAAAAAACTACGTGGCATGTCTCTCTACCATATCCCAGAGCTACTCCCTAGCTACTTCCTAGCAATAGCTAATCAGGATTACTCTGGTAGTTTCAGATGTGCTTTCAGACAATTTGTGATTATTCATAGGTTTGCTTCAGGGCACCCACCTGTAGGCTTACAATAGTCATTCAATGAGATGTTTGCCAGGCTAGAAAACCCCTCACTTACTGGCCACTTCCTATAAAGCCTTGTCCTGCTGAGGGATCTGGGCTTTACCTGCTGCTCCCCCACCCCCCATTCTGATATGGTAGAGACAATGGGTGAGACTAAGCTTGAGCTTGAATAAAGATCCTCATGCAATTGCATCAGAATCAGTTCCATGGGGGTCTTTTGAAGCTCAAGAGCACTTCCTGAATGGGCACAATTCTGTTAATGGTACCTGTGGAACACACTTCACATTCCCTGACTTATACCGTTACTCGAGAATAAGCCAGCATCTCTTCTGCTCTGGAGTATTGTACTAATTTCCCTTCAATTTCTTAGATTCCATTCCTGACACATTCATTTTGGTATAAAGCATCTATTTGTAAATGTCAAGTACTGTTACCTTCTGCTCAAAAGGCTCCAGTGATTTTTCCATCTCCTTCTGAGCAGTAATCACTTCCCAGCCCTAGGAATACACCCGCAAAGTTCTACTTGGTTTTGAAGGGACTCTGGCCAGCTCGAAGGCGGCAAGTATGTCTCTGACAGGCCTTGCCCTTTTCTCCCATTCCCTTTGCCTTAATAAAAACTGTTAGATTACATTCCTGTAGCTTGTTTATTTTCTTATTTGGCTAATCCCTCCTGAGACTGACTACCAAGGTCTAGCTATCAAAGTATTGGAGTCCAACAATCTAATGTCCCAAGCAACATACCCAATTAAAATTAAACACTTAATTTTAGCATAAGGTTTCTCTTGTACCTTTATAAGCTTCCATTCTTTTTCTTTGTGTTACACCTGTCTCTCTTCTATACAGAGGTAGTCCTTTGTGTCACTCAGGGACAAGCACACTTCTTTCCTTGTCCCTTTCCCCTTCTTCTTCTTCTTCCTTTGTTTCCTCTGTCCCTCTGGGCAAATATATCTCCTTTGTGCTGAGACCTTGGTGTGATCACTTTGTCTTAGGGGTCCTGAGCTGATATATTTCCTAACAATCACTTCCCCAACTCCAACTCTATTAAACCATCTACTTCCTGCCATCTTCCAGGCACAATCTCTCTCTCAGATTTCATCTTTGTGGTTCATCTTAACTGACATGTTTTTTTTTCTCACAGACTTCTACATTTAACTTTCCACACTGTTACTTTGTAGAGTGGTTGGCCCTGACCATACCTTCCTCATTTGATAGGAGGCCTAAAATCAATAGGAATAGCGCCTTTCATGGTTCACCACAGCTATGTGCAGGGTTGTAATAAGCTACACAGCCTAAAATGTCCACTCCTATATCCTGAGATATAAGAAGCCTTCTGCCTACTACTTGCAGCTCTCATGCTACCAACAAGAGCCCCTTTTGCATTCCACTTAGTGGCAGGGTTTTCTCATTCTCTTCCTCTTTATTGGTGACTTTGCAGCTTAAAAGGCTCTCAAGCACAATACTTAAGTAGGTTTCAAAGGAGAAAAGGGCCTGTAAAATGTCACAGAGAGCAATGTACATGTACGATACAAGTTTTTGCAAAGCATGAGTTGCAGTGATTTTAGCCATGAGTTTCATGCCAACAAACCAACAGTACTCCATTGAGTAAATGTACCACATTTTCTGTATCCATTTCTCTGCTGAGGGACATCTGGGTTCTTTCCCTTCTGGCTATTATAAATGAGGATGCTGTGAACATAGTGGAGCATGTGTCATTGTTATATGTTGGAGCATCTTTTGGGTATATGCTCAGGAATGGTATAGCTGGGTCTTCCGGTAGTACTATATCCAGTTTTCTGAGGAACCACCAAACTGATTTCCAGAGTGGTTGTACCAGCTTGCAATCCCACCAGCAATGGAGAAGTGTTCCTCTTTCTCCACCACCTCTCCAGCATCTGCTGTCACCTGAGTTTTTGATCTTCTCCATTCTGACTGGTGTGAGGTAGAATCTCAGGGTTGTTTTGATTTGCATTTCCCTGATGACTAAGGAAGTTGAACATTTCTTTAGGTGCTTCTCAGCCATTCAGTATTCCTCAGTTGAGAATTCTTTGTTTAGCTCTGTACCCTATTTTTTAATAGGGTTATTTGGTTTTCTGAAATCTAGCTTTTTGAGTTCTTTGTATATATTAGATATTAGCCATCTATTGGATGTAGGGTTGGTAAAGATCATTTCCCAATCTGTTGGTTGTCTTTTTGTCCTATTGATAGTGTTCTTTGCCTTACAGAAGCTTTGTAAATTTTATAAGGTCCCATTTGTCAATTCTTTTTTTTTTTTTTTTTTTTTTTTTTTTTTTTTTTTGGTTTTTTGAGAGAGGGTTTCTTTCTCTGTGTAGCTCTGGCTGTCCTGGAACCCACTCTGTAGACCAGGCTGGCCTTGAATTCAGAGATCCACCTGTCTCTGCCTCCCAAGTACTGGGATTAAAGTCTTGCACCAAAACTGCCCGGCATCAATTCTTGATCTTAGAGCATAAGCTATTGGTGTTCTGTTCAGGAAATTTAGCTACTCAGCTATTAAAAATGATGAATTCATGAAGTTCGTAGGCAAATGGATGGAACTAGAAGATAACATCCCGAGTGAGGTAATCCAGTCACAAAAGAACACACATAGTATGCACTCTCTGATAAGTGAATATTAGTCCAGAAGATTGGGATACACAAAGTACAATCTACAAACCGCAAGAAACTCAAGAAGAAGGAAGACCAAAGTTTAGATACTTTGTTCCTTCTTAAAAAGGGGAACAAAATACCCATGGAAGGAGTTGCAGATAGAAACTATGGAGCAGAGACTGAAGGAAGAACAATCCCAAGACTGCTCCACCTGGGAATCCTTCCCATATTCAATCATCAAATCCAGACACTATTGTGGATGCCAGCAAGTGCTTGCTGACAGGAGCCTGATATAGCTGTCTCCTGAGAGGCTCTGCCAGTGCCTGACAAATACAGAAGTGGATGCTCACTGCCATCCATTGGACTGAGCATAGGGTCCCCAATAGAGGGGCTAGTGAAAGGACCCAAGGAACTGAAGGGGTTTGTAGCCCCATAGGAGGAACAACAATATGAACCAACCAGTACCCCCCAGATCTCCCAGGGACCAAACCACAGCCAAAGAGTACACATGGCTCCAGCCACATATGTAGCAGAGGATGGCCTTGTGGAACATCAATGAGAGGAGAGGCCCTTGGTCTTGTGAAGGCTCGAAGCCCCAGTGTAGGGGAATGCCAGGACAGGGAAGAGGGAATGGATGGGTTGTTGAGCAGGGGGTCGGGGGGGAAGGATGGTATAGCAAGGTTTTCAGAGCGGAAATGAGGATAGGGGATAACATTTGAAATGTCAATAAAGAAAATATCTAATAAGAAAACCCAACCATATATTAAAAGTGCTTGGAGGGGAAGCATTGTTTAAACAGGGTGTTTAGCTATCATTTGATAAAATGTGTGACTCAGAAACTGTGGAGCTGTGATGGCTAGCTTTCAAATTGACAGATTTTTTTCTTAAGAATTACTTGTGAGTTGGATCTCTGGGCAAGCATGTGGAAGATTATCTTGATTGTATTAAGTTAATTGAGGTGGGAAGGCTTGCCAAAAGAGTTCTGCAATCGGCAATTGGTCTCTGCTATTAGAGTAGGGGAAAAATATTAATGTTCCAAGTTCTCATTATATCTAAAACAAATTATTTGGTAAATGTGTGCATTATTTCCCATGGAACAATAATTCCACTAAATACACACAAAATGAATATCATGTAGAACTTTTTAAAACATTCTTACACCATCATTTTAGAAGTGTGCTTTTGATCTGATAAGACTTGGGGGAGGGCGATAATATATTCAAAATATATTTAAAATTAAAAATTGTTTTACAGAGTAAAATATATAATTTGAAAAGTACATAAACTCTCTATTTACTTTCTATTTTTAAGATGATGATCACGGGTCTGAAGAGATATCTGAGTGGTTATGAGTACTTGATGACCTATGAGTACACAGATGACCTATGTTCAATTCCCAGCACCCACATGGTGGTTCACAACCATCTATAATTCCAGTTACAAGACACATAATACCCTCTTCTGACCCTTGTGAGCAGTGGTATACACATGCATACATGCAGGCAAAATATTTACACATAAAATAAAATGAATAAATGTGATATCATTTAAAAAGACAGTGATGTTCAAATTAGACAATGGATGTAAACACATAATTCAAGTTAACAAACACTGGCTTCCTTTAAATTCCCTAATCTCTGTGGAGAACATTTTGTTTGAGAGGCTCAGTAGCCTCTTTTGATTTGGTCGTCCCTAAGTGTATTATCCATAGAATTTAAACTGTACCTCTGTTATTATCTTCCTCAATGGCTTGCTAGTGTGTTTTTACTTATCTTTCTGAATTCAGTTTGTATCACACTAGCTTATCTGTTCCTACGACTACCAGCTTGAACTGAAAGCATCTGTCTTCTGAGTCTGCAGCACTCTGTCAACTGCCATCCTCTTGTTCCTCTGGATGCTCTCCTATTAGAAGAACTTCAGCTTTTGACAAAAGATTAGACTTTGTTATACATAAAGTATGAAGAACTTTCTTCTCTTTATGCTTCCTTGATATATCTGTACTTTAAATGTCTGTGTATAAATAAGAGAAAAGCTGTTCAAAGATAGTAATATCTAATGGGAGTGCTTGAGGTGCTAGCAAGGAAATGACACACACCATAAATCATCATTCATAGCCCCTCATTCAATTGGTTTTTTACCAATTAGTTTCTGTAGTGCAGGCATGGACCAAGCACTCTATGACCTCCATAAAGGAGGCTCTGCTCTGATCTTGTCCATTGTTAAGGAAGATATAGGAAAGGCAACTGTCAAACTCTGTGAAGTATTTGTCAAGTGGTTAGTGTAAATCTTACATGGTGAATATAGAAGTTTTAAATCCTCTCAGATCTTCTTTGTGAAATTATCAGTAGCTTCAGGGAGGACTATCTATCCAAACACTTTTATAGGAAATGAAAACCTCTAAATACATGGTCTTAAGAGAGGGGGGGTGGAGAATTGCTAATCTAGTATACTCTCATAAATTCATCTGTTTGCATAATGAAGAGTCCATGTGGCCAGGTTTTTGTAAATCTGTGTTTGAGAAAGGTTTAGGTAAAGGTCATAGATTTCTTTTTTGATACCTGTGGGTCATCATGGAATTAATAATATTATATATATATTATAATATTGAAAAAGAAATAGTGTTTGACACATTTAGGTTTCACAATAGTTGTGAAGAATATCTTGGTAACAACTATTTAGGAATCCTTATGGACAGGACAATGTCATATAAAAATAGATACAATATGTTGTCCTTTCAATGAGTTTTAGACAATGAACATGAACAGAAGATAAAAAAAATGGAGACAGATATGCTATCCCTGTAAGGAAGGAGAGCAACGCACCTACTGCCAAACCCTCTCCCAAAGTCTAGGAAGGCTGGAAATGTTATTTTCAAAGCCTATTCATCAGAGAGAAAGCTCATTAAGGGAAGCATATTTCTGAGCTTTTTCAGTTTAAGCTAAAGTTCAAGAATTAATGAAAGCCAGACACATTTTATCTTCAACCAGAGGATATATAGACCACATGGTCAAAAATGGAAGATGGCAGATAGACATGCTTCTGGGCACTGTGTTTAACATTACAGCATGCCAATTCTATTGAGCTCCTGGTATAAGAATGGCTCAGTTGCAAAAATAAAGAATATATTAGAGGTTCATTAAATGTAGGAATTTACCCCTATGCATTGATACAAAATATCCTACCCAGCACTGGAATCAGGAAAATCAGAGTTCAAATATGAAGACTATCACAATATGAATTATATTGTAAAATGAAACCACCTAAGAATTTGTAAATTATTATTTGAAAAAAATAGTTGACACTTATACAGTAAGAAATTCTCCACAAATATATAAATGTTATATTTGTATGCTAAATAATTTCATTGTAAATGCATTTGTTGATTTTTTAAATTTGTTTTTGTTTGTTTGTTTGTTAGCTTGTTTTGAGATAAATACTCACCATGTTGCCCTAGCTGGCTTAAAATTCATTATGTGGACCAGGCTGGCCTTGAAATGACAGAGATCTACCTTTCCTTGATGTCCCAGTGCTTAGATTAGATTAAAGGCATGAACCATTATACTGGGATCTTTTATGTCCCAATGAGAAAATGGTAAATGAATAAATGAATAGCGTTTTTTAACAGTAAAATATTTTAACATAGTTGAATTGTGAATACAGCAAGTCAGCTTCCCCTATCTGAAACAGTATGTTAAATTTATGTTACAGAGGACTGAAAAACTCATCAGTCACTTATGTAAAATGTACATGTCTAGAGAGTAACCTCTGTAGCATTTTATTACATTTCTACATGGTTTTTGGTCAAATGGAATGGTTTATTAGCTGGTGCTAAATTGCCAGCTCACATGCGTGTACTTCTAAGTCAGTTCATTCAGAAGGATTTATCATCTAGCCAAGGAACACCACATGTGAACTGGTGACCTTGTTCCTTCATGGCTTTGCTTGCAGAAGAGACATTAAGTACATACAAGTATTGATTTTCTTATTTCACAAATGCTCCTAAAGCTCTTAACTTGACCTTCTGCAGAACAAGGCCAACAATTTGTCAGTGATAATATATAATTTCAAAATATTTGCTCAGGTTGAATTCTTTTCTCACAATTTTTGAGTAATACCTTCTTAGTAGAAAATAAATGTGTGCTAAAGGCTCAGAGAAGACTCGGCAACTGAGTTTCCAATATCTAGATCCAATTGTCTGAGGATTTCTGCATTGTTCTATAGACTATATTAACCCATTAACTTAAATAATTTTACCCTTTTAGTTTTATTGAAAAGTAATGCCTACCCATCTATCATCTATTGTTCTACCGTCTACCACTTATCTATACATTTATATAGAGAGAGAAAGATGAGAGGGAAGAGTGAAAATGGACATATAGCAAAAAATAAACTTCATTTCTTCTCCCAAATCCAGTTAAGGTTTTGGTGCGTAGCTTTCACAAAAGCTCACATTTCAGATGCTGCTTTTACTACTCTGCTACTTTACTCTTAGATTTTGTTAGGTTTTTTTTTTTTTTTTAACATAGAACAAAATTTAGTTTGTCTAGGTGGATAAGCATATGAATTTTACTGTACACATAGTTTTTGCATGTACAGTATCATAAGGAAAATAAAAAGCAAAAACCCCTTTACTGCTTAAAAACAAGAATTTTCTTATCATAAATAATCCTTCCATGTTGTCTCTTTACAGTCATGTCTTTTCCTCACCCTAATTTCTAGCTATCACTGAGGCAACCATTACTGTAGCTTTTCAAGACAGTTACTTATTCCTGAAATGTCAAGAGTCTGTTCATTGTGGAAATTCTAACCTTGTATAAAATCTTTGAAACTTATCCAAGTTTTGCATATATCAATAATTCATCCTTTCTCTTCTCCAGACTAGTATCCCTGTTTTGGAGTATATTATCATTTGTCTATTCATCCATTGATGGTATATTGATTCATCTGCACTTTACAGTTTCAATTTTTTTGAACAGAACTGATATTAAAATTTAACCAGATATCTTTGTGCGAAGTTGTTTTCATTTTTGAAAGTTAGATACCTTAGAATTATAGGGCATTCTGTTCAAATGTTTAAATAGGTGGGAGAGGGTGGGGTGGCAAGCATGGGGAGGGGGGAGACAACAGGGGTTTGTTTTTGTTGTTTTTGTTTGTTTCTTTGTTTTTTTGGAGGGGAAATTGGGAAAGGAGAAATTTACATTTAAATAAAGAAAATATCTAATAAAAAAAAACCTAGAAAACTGTTTTCCTAAAGGCCTGATTTCTATAATAATATATGAGAATTCAGGTTGCTTTGGAGACTTTCAGCTCTTGTAATTTTTGGTCAGTCTACTGGTTTTGTGGTCATATGGTTTGGGTGCAGATGTGAAATCTGTGAGCTACATATACAAAAAAGGAAAAATATTCATAAAGAGGAAAAGTGGGTCTTTCCACTGGACTTCCAACCATTAAGGTCACCTATTAACTCTAAGCAAACAAAAAAGCTGGTCTCAAATGGTTTTTACGGGTACCCGTAAGCACATTCAGTTACCCATATCTTTGGTCTCCGATGGTTTTTATGGGTACCCGTAAG
>NW_022196904.1:181261579-181285198 GCF_008632895.1 Mastomys coucha | reverse complement strand
CATTCAGTTACCCATATCTTTGGTCTCCGATGGTTTTTATGGGTACCCGTAAGCACATTCAGTTACCCTTATCTTTGGTCCAGAGGAATCTTGAGTACCTAAATCTTCATGCATATTTTTCCACCTCACACACATAATGATAACAGAGTAGACTGTCTACAAAAGAAGGAGTAGAAAGGAGTCCCTACCACACTGGGGGAGATCTACCCCATGCTCGTCCTGTGGCGGAAAGGGAGGAAACTGGAGGAAGAAGCTATGTGCCCTCGGATCCCAGAAAGTGAAGGTTCTTGATGCTCCACCCCATTTGGTGGTTTCTCCAAGGGTACACTTTAGCTTTATAACCTGGTTCAGTGAGGTTTGGCTGCTTTCTATGCAACTTTGCCCACTTGAATTCTTCTCTCTTAGGAAGAGAAAATCCAAGATTGCTACTGCAGTAGGCAGCTGGAACCATGACACCCTCCCAATTTATGCCTCATAGCAGCTTAAGTTTTACCCCAGAATGACCATGTTTATTGATCATTATTTCTTCTGTTCATTTCAAATATTTATATATTTTTTATTTAGAGATTATGCAAATACTTTGTTCATTGAGCAACTGGGTTGCTTTCAGTGATTTGTATATTTATTATTGATTCCTAATTGATGTCAAATATCATCTCGTTCCCACAACTGTATGTTTTGTTTTTTTTTTTACAAAGTCAGTGGGTTAGATGAATGTCTTTGGTCATCAGTTTTTGAATGCTTGACCTCCAGATCTGTCTGTGAGAACATGGATCCTTAAGATAGAACCATAGGTGGGTCATAGGGGAGTGTCTGAGACAGAGCTGGACAACCCAAACTTTCCTTTTGTTCTTTTGATTCTTTACACAAACTGTGAGTGGTTTGCTCTGGAAAACACTGCTTCCACATGTGCCCCTTCCAAAGACCTGTTATGATGGAAAGATAGTGTAAATGGAAATGTTTGAATTTTGCTGAAAGGTAATTATCAATAATCAGTTCAATATAACATGCTGTTGGAGCAATAACAACACACTATTATTTGTCTAAATTTGCAACACATGAGAAAGACTAGAGAAATAAATAAATTTATAATTGTGCCTGGAGATTTTAATGTCTCCCTTCCAATAATTAACATAGCTAACAATTAATAGAAATTCAGCAAAATATAATGGAGCTCAGAAACATGAACCCACTTTACTTAACTAATGATTTTAGACACCCTCAACCAGTAGTTAACCATACAATCTTTCTAAGACCAAAACAAAGATTAACTGAGATAAACCAGGTTATGTAATAAATAAACTAAAATATATTATAGCTAGGATAAAGAAGGCCACACCATAAATCCTTAAGGAATATAGAACAATGAACAACCTTTCTTTTCAGGCAAGATGTAATGGCAGTGAAACATTATAAACATCAATATTAAAACGTGGAAAATTACAAAATAATTGGAAATTAAGCAATATGGGTCAATAAAGAAGCATCAAGGGAAATTAGGAAATATCTCAACTTAAAAGCTTGATTTCACAGCATGTGGAATTAAGTGAAATATTGCTGAAAAATGCAGAAGAGGAATTTATAGCAATAAAACTTATGTTTATAGCTATAAAGCTTAAATCAAGCTTGCTGTGAATTTATGTT
Source organism: Mastomys coucha (assembly GCF_008632895.1). Classification (NCBI taxonomy): domain Eukaryota; kingdom Metazoa; phylum Chordata; class Mammalia; order Rodentia; family Muridae; genus Mastomys; species Mastomys coucha. Next base: position 181,283,554 of record NW_022196904.1, on the reverse strand, counting down.
GATGTTAATGGAGCCATTCTAGCTATCTGCTTATTTTATAATTTACAATTTCCTTTCCCCCTCATTATTTATTCAATGATGTATTTCAAACTCTACTTGCTATTCAGAGATATTGGCCATTTACTAGGGCAAGACAATTTTTACTTACTTAGGAAATTACAAGCTATTTCCTTGCTCCTCCCACCACTTGGTACTGCATTTTAATTTTATTCAATATGAATTAAAAAATGCTATTTTACTACTTCTGTTTCTGTCAAGAATTTATTTCTTGATAGATAGATGGTCAGTTTAGTAAATGTAGAAACAGTATATCAGCACTCATTTGTTTATGAATATTTGTTCATTTCTCAGATTTGAGAATAATTTTTGATTGTATCATGGTCTCTTAAATTTTATTTATTTATTTACTTACTTACTTACTTACTTACTTACTTATTATGTGTTTGTGTGGTACCTGTGTATTTATGCATTCCACATATGCACAGGTACCCATGGAGGGCAGTAGAGAGCAACAAAACTAGAGTTATAGATGGTTATGGCTTGCCATGTATGGGTACTGCAAATGAAACCAGGGTCCTGTACAACAGCAGCAAATGCTCCTAACTGCTAAGCCATGTCTCTCACACTGGCCCATGGATTCTTGTACAAGCATACTGCATTCTTCCTACATAAAGATCCATTCTAACTAATTATATCCAAACATATCATCTCTTAATTTCTAGAAAAAAAAATTTAGGAGTTGGGTTCCAGTTGTTGTTAGCATGTTTTCCTCTGTATCTGTAGTCTGAGATTTAGAATGTGAAGATGAATACTGGGATTCCATCTTGTGTCATTACAATGCCAGTCACCATTCCTTTATTATCCTAGAGTGAAGGCACAGAGGGATATCACATTCCAAAGAGTTTAAAATGAGCCATACTCTGTATCTTCAATACCTGGATTTAAAAATATACAAATTTATTCATGCTTTGTGACTGAGTCTTCTTGTCAAGTTGACACTACCTAGAGTCACTAGGAAATAGGCAACTTCAATTAAGAATTGTCTTAATCATTTTGGCCTGTAGACATGTCTTCGGAGGCATTGCTTTCATTGTGAGTTGATAAAGAACGGCCCAGGCAACTGTGAGTGATGCTGTCCTTAGGCAGGTAGTCCTAAGATGCAGAAGATCACTTACTGAACATATGCCCATATATAGAAACATTGCTTCATGGTTTCTGCTCGATTTTCCATCTGAATTCCTGCCTTAATTTACCTCAATGACATATTGTGACCTGGAAGTACACCCCCCAAAAACCCTTTCCTCCCCTTCATTGCCATTGGTTAGAGTGATTTATCACAGCAACAAAAATGGAAAACTATCATACACTCACACACATACATGCACACACCCCATACAGATACACACTCACACACTCACATACACACTCACATACACACATTCTTACATACATATGTGCAGATATATAGACACAAAGCCCACCCACCACATAGACAAACACACGCACACACACACACACACACACACACACACACACACACACACAAGCACATACACACTACATCCACACAATTTGTTTTCCTCAAATGACTATTGGCTATATTTGCTGCAGGAATCTATAGTGGTATATTACACTTTATAGTTTGTTGATATGTCATGGTGGTAGGCATCACTATAATTAATACCTGTGAATTTGAATTCTTATTTTTTATTAGTCAAGAGTAGCCTGTTGACTCTTTACCTGGGTCGAGTCGATGCCATTATGTCTTCTCCATTAGAGTATGATCTTCTCATAGGTCAAAGTGTACTCTCTGTGTTCCTCTTTAGCTCTACCATCCATCTCTCCAATTCCACCCTGGACTGCTTGGGAAGACATTTTCTTTGTGCCAGTGGCATTGCTGAATATCATCATTTTCTTTTATTTCATGCTCTATGTTAGCTAAGGAATGAGTTTTCAACTATCCTTATCATAGGAAGCATTTGCTCAGAGGACGTACTCAGACTCAAAGTCCGTGAGATGCTTTTATGTCATGGTGTACCAAATGACACCATGTGCTAAATCACAAGAAAACCTTAAAAAAGATTGTAGCCACCATGTCTAAAAGATCTAGATGAGTTGTGGACGACCTGCGCAGTAAAACATGTGCAACTTCTCACCTGAGAATGTTTTTGTTTTCTGCCAGGCAATCATGTTCACCTAAGGCCTTTAGTCTTCCTAACTCATGATTTTTAAGATTTTAGAAGTGTTTTCTTCATTTATTGTCAGTCTCTACTGCGTATGTGATAGGAATTAGAATTGTATCAGTAGCAAGTGAGAGGGAAATATATCTAAATAGATAAATTGTTCATTAGTATTTTTTATGCTTAAATTAAAGCACTCTGTCTTTCAGTGGTGTTAGGCTTTAATGTGGCAGAATCAGCTTTCCAGCTCACAGGTGAACCTGTCCAGTACTAGGTCATGGCTGAAAACATTGACAGCAATCTTCAGGAGCATCTTTGTGTAGAGTCTAGTTAAAATTTGACATCTTCACTTGAACACAGAAGGATGGAAAGCAAAAGATCTCTGTGTTTAAGTATTACTGGCTGTATCTCCCCTTCTAAATGTCAGAATTAGTTTCTATGATTATCATAACAAATGATCACAAAGTCAAAAGTTAGAATTTCAGGAGAAGAAAGCCCAGGCAGAGGCAGGACTACTGCTTCCTGGCAGCAGCTTCAAGCATCCTCTTGCAATTCTTCTATCTTGCAATTCTTGGGGTTTCTGAGGTAAGCATGGTAAAGTTAATATCTGCCAACACTTGCAATTTTTTTCTATCCTGGGTATCTCTGTTTCAAGTCTTTTAATCTGCCCTTTTCTTATATGGACAACCCTATCAGAATAATTTCAAGACCTTGGACTTACTAAAATCTGCAAAAAATTCTTTGTCTAAACAAGATTATACTTGCTCGTGTTGGAAGTAAGCAGATTTTTATCAGGGAGATTTTCATCTCACTAAAATAATCCATCACATGTTCAGAAATGTCACTCATCTCTATGTTTAGAAACTGTAACCCATGCACTAAGATACAAATAGCATATATTCAATATAATTATGGAGAAAAGTTGCACATTGAAGCTCATAGTAGGATGGAGGTACACAGGTAGCATACTGTGTGTTTCCAAACTATGTGTGCATTGCTTTAGAATATTATTTTTCCCAACACACAGTGTAAATATAGGAATTATATTTCACACAAAGAAATTGCTCCATACTAAATCATTATTTTCACTCTAGGATTTCAATTTAACATAATGCTTTCAAAAATAGCTGTTGATTAAAAAGAGGTAAGTATACATTTGGGTAAAATAAGTATGTAAGGTTTGAATGTTCTACCATCTAAGGTGTTAATGGATTTTGTTGAAAAACTTACTGAACCACTGCTGAAGGTTATTTATGACAATTTACAGAGAACTGGGAAATGACAGGATTGAGTGTTAACAGTGTATCAATTTTTCAGAAGAGAAGGAGCTGCTATCAAGGCAATTATGGTTCAGTGAATGTAACTTAAATCTTTCAGTAATGGGGCAACTATTAAAAAGAAAAACCTGCAAGAGCCTCTCCAAGGTAACTGAATCATGGACAATAAATAGAATTGGTTTATAAAGAAAAACTTGTGACAGATGGCATTTAATCGCTTTTTGATAGGATTACCAAATTAATAGACTATGGAAAGGAAGCAATTGTAATATGTTTTTACTTTATTATGTGCGATGGTCTCTCGTGAAATTTATATGAGTTCAAATTTTCTGGAAAACGAGTAGTCTTGTGGTTTGAAAATGATGTAAGATCTCAAACAGAACAGAAGAATATTTATGTGGGGAGGAATAGGCTATTCTGATATATTTGGGTTATAAATAAAGCTATACTTTAGCAACTCATTTGTAGTCTCAAAGAGGCAATTTTGTTGTGAGAAACTTTTAACAGTTTTAGAGAAAAAAACCTTAACATGTGAATGTAAACCAGTGAGACTAGCACAAGGCAGCTATTTTCCCTTGCTTCATTTCTTTTTCTTTTAAAGGAGAAGCAGGAAGGTTTTTTGAAAATAGAGAGTTATAGTAGATAAAAATCAGTGCAAAGAGTTTTGCACAGTTTTGGTTTGAGGGACTTTCCTATTTTACTTCATTTTAATAAAAGAATGGTTTTTATAAAGATGTTTATAAGTTTGTAGGTTATTCGATGTATATTTTCTCCACAAGAGAGAAATAAAAGGGTTGCTGTTTAATGGATATGTACTATACTTTTGAAGACACAGATATATAAGCAGAGTAAGTCCTCAAGATTCTCATCAGGAGTTATAACCACACTACTGCATGGAAGAGCTCCCAAGTGGCACGATGTATAGAATGTAGTTAAATGCATTATATAGCTACAAAATATATAGCATTATAAAGAAAAAATGCAAAAAGGTAGACATATTTTTCTTAAAGTTAAAAAAGAAACATGTGAAAGGTCAATGTTTTGAACAGCTAAGCCAATAAGCTCCATGCAGTTCTTCTTTTGGATTAGTACTAAGTTTCTGAAAATTAGAATGAATAGAAATGGAACAAGAAGAAATTACAGTAAATTTAATCTTCATTAAATTTGACTATTAGTATCAACCTGCTGGGGCAATCATTTATAAAAATGATGGGAGGAGGATATTGTGCTCAATGTAATTTCTTACCTTCATTTTATAATATGACTCTGTAGTAGGAAGACTTATGCCATGATTTAATTTTACTTCTTGGTCACCACCATGAATACAAAGACAAATGGAACTTGATAGATGCCATCTCTCAGTGGGAGAGTATGCACCTAGTACAGCAGCCTCTTGATGTAGGAAGGTAGGGAGGTGGGGGTAGGGGGTATAGAGGATGACTCACAGAGTGGGGCTTCCCCTTCTCAAAAGAGAAAGGCAAAGTGGAGTGGAGTGGTGGTACTGGGAGGAGAGGAGGAGCTGATACTGGGATGTAAAGTGAATAAATAAATAAATTGAATTAAAAACCAAAAGAATGGCAATCTCCTCCAGAGCCTCCAATTAAGAGCCACCCTAGCATTTGCAAGGTCCTGCACAGAGCAGTTAGCTCTGCTCAAAGTTCTGACTCATAGAAATTTGAGGATGAGTGGGTGTTTTTTATACCAGTAAGAGCATGGATGTGGAACTGGAGCAATGAAAACACAAGAGCCATATCAGTAATGTTTTTGGTAATATGATAAGCTTTTAATATTTTGACAGTACATGCATTTGACATTGAAAATTACACACTGTAATTTTCTTTTCTACTACTTGTAAATTTCTTTCCTTTTACTTGCAAACTGTCCCTTAATAAAAATGCATGTTGCCTTCTAAGGAGATCTGAAAAGTGGCATTGCTGGAGTGACTATTGCCTGATATACACCGTTTTACATAACACAAGCAGAAATATACCTTTGACAAGTCTCTTGTGGTATGACATCTAGGAATTAGATGTGAAAGCAAACTCTGATTGGAATACACTTTGAATTTGATTTCACAAGCTCGTTTTTGCGATTCAGCTTAGTCTTCATTGTGTTCATTCTGTACACATAGCCGATATAAAACTGATGATGTGAAAATAATTCTCTTATCCAGAAGACATGGTTTAAAGAAAAGAGAAAGAAAGGAAAGGAAAAATCCTATTTGAAGCTGAAAGTAGAAATGTACAGCAGGACAAGTTTAATGTGAAAAACAATAAAAAAAGAGATTTACTTTCTTTAAGATACAAGCTAAAAGAAATAAGTGTTGTGGGATCCTATAAATTAACAGTGAAAATACTAACTACTAGTGAGCAGATGAACCAACAGAACTGAATATACTCTCCCCTTCTTGTCCTTCCTTTCTTTTCATTGACTATTATATCTTATATGCTTGCATTCAGTATGTTGATTGTAAATGTGCAATACAGGATACATGTGTCAAAGTAGTCACTTTATTCATTTACTCACCATCTTGCACACTTACAACTTATTTTGCATGTGAAAATGAATTTAAAATCGATTCTTAGTAACTTTTCAGATGGCAACTCTAGATAATTATACCAACTTAAATTAATTCCCCCTCCTATCTAACTTAATTTTATATCAATTGATCAATATCTTTCAACTATCTTGCAGCCCCAGTCTCAGGTACTTCCTAACATTACCAACTGTTTAAGATTCTCTGTGTGAGTAGAGCCATGTAATATTTGCCTTTTATGTTCTTCTTTAAAGAATTTAAAATGCTACAACCCTTTTAGTAGGCAGTGTGTTGGTTATTATTTATCAGGCTGCATTACATCTTGGCATATAATGAAGTAATTTAGCTCTCAGTATTTGCTGAACTGGTTTGTAAATAGATGTGCTTATACAAACCTACCTGGAAAGCTTGATGAAGCTTGCTTTGCAATTTTCACAAACTGTCTCCAAGGTAACTGAAACAGGTATATGAAATCAACAAGCTTAGGTTCAAACAATGCAGTATTGTTCAGTGACAAAAAGAAGGGACAACTGAATCTGAGATGCTTCCAGGGTGAAAAGAGAAATATGAGAAAGCCACCTGCTCCATCCCTTCATTTAGGATATACAAGGGAAAGAAAAATAATGAGGAAACAGAAAATGTACCAAGAGTTGCTAGAAATTGAAGTGAATGGCAGTTGGATGGGTACAGTTGGATGGGGCAGTTGGATGGGGGCTGTTGGAGGGACAAGTTGGATGGGGGCAGTTGGATGGGGCAGTTGGATGGGGACAATTAGATGGGGACAGTTGGATGGGGTAGTTGGATGGGGCAGTTGGATGGGGGCAGTTGGATGGACAAGTCAGATGGGGCAGATGGATGGGGCAAACAGGATTTTTTTCAGTTATGATATTCTCTAGTCTATAATTGTGGCTATATCACAGTTTGCATATTTCAAAACTGATTAAAGTTTACAGCAGGAAAAATGAAACTTAAAGTATGCAAATATAAAAACAAACATTTAGCAAGTTGGGAAATGCCCACGCTCCGAGACACATATGTGACAAAAAGTGGAGAATTGCTGACATAAGAAACTTTTTAAATGAGTGTATTATAGAAAAATCACAGTAAAAAATCTGTGAGTACATAGTAAATTAGGTTGATAAGGCTCCATCCTCTAAGGATATAGGTTAATAACTCTGATGTTATACTGTACATAGCCATTAAAATAAATGACAGATCACATGAACCAGGGTTTTCACTGCTGTAGTGAAAATTTAAGATAAGCAAGGGGAGGCAGTGAGAGTAACTCCTGTGATAAAAAAAATTATAACCAAAGAAGTCAACATAAACTTACACTTATTTTAATGTTTAATGTAGATGGTGTAAAAATACATCTGTAGATGTAAGAATATACATGAGTTAATATACATTCATATGTGTGTACCCTTGTGTGTGTGAATAAGTGTGTGTATATGTGTATATGTGTTTGTGTGTGTATGTGTGTGTATGTGTTTGAGTGTGTGTGAGCATAAAAGTTCAGCCTGGTCCCGATGTAATGAGCATATCCATCGCATAGATCTTGGTTTCTTCTTACTGCTTTTTTAATATGAACTTTTTAAGCTTGCAATACTCATAGCATCAGTCATCGTGGCATTTTTCATACAAGAGTGTCACTGTACCTAGTTTTAATTACTCCTCAATTCTCTAGTCCTCTACCATGTGTCCTGCCCCCACTTCATACTGACTCATTTTCACCTTCTAGTCAGATATTTATTTAAAATGCTAATCTCCAAATATTGAACCAGGATACTTAGGAAAATGGCTGATTTTTGGTGTATGAGAAAATCTAAATGGAGAATCTTGTGGTTAGAAAACAATAGGGAGTGCTCAAAGTTTAAATGAAACACAGTGATCAGTGTTTATCAAAAAGATACAAAACAGTAACAAAGCATGCTTCCTAGAGCAACCACTGGAAGACTTGGAGTAACAAAATAGAACGGGATTGGATTATAGCTGCCAAAAGAGTATATTAGGTTTTAAGTCACCATATACAGTATGAACATCGAAGGACTGACATGCATGGATAATTGGTCTGTGAATAAGGGGAAAGTGGCAAGTTTTATATCCAAATGAACTTCAAATGTTTTGTGACTATCAAACTATCAAGAAGGGGCTCTTTGGTTCTGTTTTCTAGTCCCTTAAGTGTAGAATTTTTTGCGATCACATCTTCTAACCATTTTATAAAGAAACCCTATATGTAATATTTCTCTCTCTCTTTTTCTCATGGCATTTTTTCTTAGATCTAGTCTCTGGAGACTATCAGTTCTCCATAGAACTCATTGCATAGCCCAACATGACGACTTCAAACACATGGAAATTCTCCTGCCTTTATTTCCGAAGAACTGAGATTACAAACATGAGGCACCCAGTACATTGGCACTTTTGAAATTATTTATGGCAGTTTGATTTTACTATGAATTGAGGGAAAGAATTCCTCTTTGTTGAATCTCTTTGGGGCTTTGTGAGATTCATGGATCTTGGTATTGGTCTATTCCCAAAGACTTGAGGAGGTTTCAACAAGCACTCTATTATATATAATTTGTGCATTTCTCTACTTCCTCTCTTCATCAAAATGTCATGATGTAAATGATTGTGAACCTACCTGTGTCTCATAAGTCCTAATACTATCTACTATTTTTTTTATGACTGGGTCAAAAACAAGATTTAATATATCAATATTGATTTATTAATATAAGATGTGTACCTTAGTAATATACAATGCTAGTAACAGGAGAAAGTGTGTGTATGTGCATGTGTGTGGTGTGTGTGTGTGTGTATGTGTGTATTGTGTACATCTGTGATGTGTGTATGTGTATGTGCATGGTGTGTGTATATGTGTGTGGTTTGCATATATGTGTATGTATGTGGTGTGTGTGTATGGTGTGTTTGTGTATGTGCACATGTCTGTGGTGTGTGTGTATGTGTATGTATATGTGGAGTATGTATATGTGCATATGTGTAGTATGTGTGTGGTATGTGTATGTATGGGTATGTGTGTATATATATATATGCATATATATATATATATCTATGGTGTGTGTGTGTAGAACATGTATTGTGTGTATATGTATTGTCTGTAAGGTATGCTTATATGTATATATGTGTGTTGTATGTGTATGTGTGCCTATATGTGGCGTGTGTGTGTGTGTGTGTGTGTGTATAGTATACCTATGTTTGTCACACTTGTGGAGGCCAGAGGACAACTTCATGAAGTTGACTTCTTGTTTGCACATCTACGTGAGGTGCAAAAGTCAAGCTATAGTTGTTAAGCTTTGATGATAAGCAATTTACCAATTGAGTCAATTTACGAGTCCTCTCAAATGTATGGTTTTATTTTGGAAAATACTTCATGAATGACAGTAAATATTTAAGTTAAATTTGTAATACAACTATGAATTATGATTAAAAGTTAAAAGTTTTAAAAGAAACGAGTAATTCCAGTAAGGATTGATTACATAATTGGTGCCAGCACAGATTGGAATTGCTTCAGGGTTGATTATAGTATTAAGGTCCTTAAGAGTTACATCTGGGAAATGAGTTGCTTCATAGAGGTCTGTTTGTGTAGAGGAAGGACAAGAGTCAATTTGAGAAAGAGGAGAAAGAAACTGAAGTTTATATGAAACTGGCCACATGTTAGGAATGTTGAACGCATCCATGTGTACTGAGGTTTTATTATGTCATTTTCTATGTCTCTGTAGATATTTTAAATGTTGTATTACCAAAATATCTATCTGTATTTAGAACACATATGTTGGAAAAAACAGAGAAGCCAGAAAATATAGTAGAAAATCCACCAGCATTTATTTTGGGGAAAGTGGTGTAAATGCATTTTGAGTTTTATTCTTAAGTCTTTGCAATACTGGCAGTTTATGACCTAAATGGCTTTAGATGTCTCAGCAAAGAATGCAGTGCTCACTTTTAAGATGGTTTCTAAGGACAATGGGACGTCTATGGGAAATGTTTGATTTCACTAGCTTCAAACCATTTCATTGGAAGCATTTCTGTCTTAAAGCATCCATTATAGACCATATATCCATTGGTCTACTAACCAATTCATAATCCACTGAGTGAGTTCATGGGTGAGATGAAGTAGGATTTCATCTTATCAATGAGCTTTAAGTTATTTCTCCAAAAACAGACAAAATGGATTTCTCTTCACTTAAAGTGCTTTTCTATCCATTGGTGTGCATGCATGCAAATACACATCAAGCACACACATAGGTATGGAATAAAACCTTTTTCTCTGTCAATTTTTACTGGGGAAGACAATCATTAAGAATTGCTATAAGAACAAGTGCAAGGTATGAGTAACTGCTGCTTAAATTCAAGGCTAGCCCCTGTGCCCTGAATAGGATTCTGTCTTAGCTTGATTGTAAGTTAGTTTACTATAGGGAAGTGAGTGTTCCAGGACCAGTTAGAATGAGTTGACTTTTTTATTTCTTCATTTATCTTTTACAGAGCTAGATAATGGCAATTTAACAAGAAAAGCTATGCTTTCTCTGGAAAATTACAAATAATCATTATGCCATATAGACAATAATGACTGTACTACATGAGGTCATTTGAAAATGGAAATTTTATTACTTTTAATTTTTGGAGCATATGTGTGTGTCTGGAAATATTAAATATTTCATCCTCCCCCTGCCCTTGCTTATACAACACCATCTCATCTTCTCTCTCCCCCACCCCTGTTCCCTCTCTGCTCTATCCCTCTGAATATTAGTCCCTGATTTGGAAGCAAATTTCATTTAGTCACAATATTTATCAAAAGTAGAAAGTATCTACAACCTCAACCAACTTTCCTCAAATTTTCAGTATTTCTCTCTATTATCAAATATCTTTATCACATCTTGTTTGCATTATCCCTGTAGAAACATGTAGTATGAGGGGAGAAAAGTTTTCAAAGTAATTGTGAATGATTTGACATGTGCACTCATAAATAAATGTATAGATTTGTTTTACAAATAGATAAAGTGCTGATAAATAGATTTTAAAAACAGAACTCTGATAAATGTGTAGTTACTTATATCAAGTGTGTGTGTACTGATGTAACCTTTAGCAAATTCTTTCATCATAAAGTTTACCATTTGTGCATACAGTTATTTCTCTTGTGAATGAACACAGAAATATCTTTCTTAACTTATAATCTAATTTGATGCTATCTCATGTTTCAAATGAAATACTAATGTTGGCATGCAAAGCTCTGCCTCTATTTTCCATCATCTGGCGATATTTCCCTCCTTAATCCATGCTTATTCTTTCTGGAAGCTGTCTTAAGCTTTTGTCTTTTTATGCAAGTTCTAGAAATATCTTCCTTCTTACTTGCTTCATTCATCTGACCCAAGCTGCCATTTATGGGAATAGACTTACATTTTCTCTGCCTTCATAATCTCTCAAAAATGCTTCCTCGGGTAACCACATGTTTTAATAATTCAGTATAGTTTTTTATTTAAGTTTTATTGCATTATGATGAGAAAAGATACATAATTTCAGTTTATCTGAATTTGTTAACATTTAAAAACATATTTTAAGTAAATAAAATTACATCACATTCTTCTTTCCCTTTTGTACCCCAACTCCTCCCAGAGACCCCCCCTTTAATACCTGAAAAACCTTTTTTTGTCACATTCTTTTAAAATATATAAAATTTTGTAACAATAAAAATGAGTAGTATAAAAGTTGTTTGAAATAAACAATCAATTAAACAGTCTTATGTAGATGCTTGTCTGCAGCAATACTGAAAATACATACATTTTTCTCAATGTAAATATCAAATAACTCCAAACATATTAGCTGTATATTTTAAAATAATACATGACTACTAGTTTAAAATAACATAAATAAAGTTTTTGTTTGTTTGTTTGTTTTGTTTTTAGTAGAGTTTAAAATCTTGGTTCTTATTTTGGTACAAGCCCAAAACAAGAACAATTTTTAGACATTGGAGTTCATTGTAATAAGACTGTACTTCAATGCCCTTCACATCACCAAGGAATTTTACCTCCCTAGTAGCTAAGCTAAGAGTTGACAGTTCTGCTGCGTCTTTCCTGCTATGGTCAAAGATATTTGACTAGAGTGATTGTCTTCATTTTCAGCCCGCATAAAACAGGTTACATTCATTTAAGAAATGGTGTGCGTATCAAGATGGGCTATCGGAAATGGTGTGTGTATTAAGATGGTCTGTCCGTAAAGTCATTCACCAACTGTTTCAATGAAGAATGGTTCTGATTGGAGGGCAGTACAGACATTAGGTGCAGGTAAGAATCTGGTTCATTGGCTATAATGATTTTGAAAAGCATTCATCTCAGAGAAAGAGTAACTTATAAAGTTCTCTTCCTCAAAATTGATACAATACTTAAAAAATCAAGCAAAGCATTCAGTCTCACTCTTTGTTGTTCTCTTATAACCCACTACCCAAGTTAATTGTTTATGTTTCTTTTGGCTGTATAAATAATTTTGAAATATGTAAGCTGTTCTGAAAACCATAGTATAGTGTAAAAACATCTCTTAAACAATCCTACTAATAGCAAGGCTGAGATAGGAGAAGCATGGTTTCAAGACCGTTATGTGGTACACAGCAAGACACTGTCAGATACAAAAAGAAGAAAGTGTATATGGATTGTACAATATTGGACCTATTCCTCCAATTACCAAATTAGAGAGACCACCAGATGATTGTCAACAAATTTTCAATTCCTCATACTTTTGAATTTGAATTGATTAGGATAAGTTGTTAATATTAATTTTCATATTAAGAGATATTAAGAAAAAGTAATTGTTACTTCCTGTTGTTTTTGTTGTTAGAGGTGGAATTATGTTTGGTGGGTTTGTTGAAAGATTACTTTCTTGCATCTTCTAGGGTGTAGTTTTGCTCCTTATGTTGGTGTTTTCTGTCTATTATCCTTTGTAAGGCTGGGTTTGTGGAAAGATATTGTGTAAATTTGGTTGTCATGGAATATCTTGGTTTCTCCATCTATAGTAATTTAGAGTTTTGCTGGATATAGTAGCCTGGGCTGGCATTTGTATTCTTGTAGGGTCTGTATGACATCTGCCCAGGATCTTCTAGCTTTTATAGTCTCTGGTGAGAAGTCTGGTGTAATTGTGATAGACCTGCCTTTATATGTTACTTGACCTTTTTCTCTTACTGCTTTTAAAATTCTTTCTTTGTTTAGTGCATTTTGTGTTTTTATTGTTATTTGACAGGAGGAATTTCTTTTCTTGTCCAGTCTATTTGGAGTTCTGTAGGCTTCTTGTATGTTCATGGGCATCTCTTTCTTTAGGTTAGGGAAGTTTTTTTCTATAATTTTGTTGAAGATATTTACTGGCCCTTTAAGTTGGGAGTCTTCACTCTCTTCTATACCTCTTATCCTTAGTTTTGGTCTTCTCATTGTGTCCGGGATTTTCTGGATGTTTTGGGTTCAGATCTTTTTGCTTTTTGCATTTTCTTTGACTGTTATGCCAATGTTTTCTATGGTGTCTTCTGCCCCTGAAATTCTCTCTTCTATCTCTTGTATTATTCTGTTGGTGATGCTTGCATCCATGACTCCTGATTTCTTTCCTAGGTTTTCTATCTCCAGTGTTGTCTCCCTTTGTGATTTCTTTATTATTTCTATTTCCAGTTTTAGATTCTAGATGGTTTTGTTCATTTCCTTCACGTGTTTGATTGTGTTTTCCTGTAGTTCTTTAAGGGATTTTTGTGTTTCCTCTTTAAAGGCTTCTAGCTGTTTACCTGTATTCTCCTGTATTTCTTTAAGGGAGTTATTTATGTCCTTCTTAATGTCCTCTATCATCATCATGAGAAGTGATTTTGGATCTGAATCTTGCTTTTTCCAATGTGATAGTGTGTCCAGGACTTGCTATGGTGGGAGAATTGGGTTCTGATGATGCCAAGTAACCTTGGTTTGTGTTGCTTATGTTCTTATTCTTGCCTCCCACCATCTGGTTACCTCTAGTGCTATCTACCCTTGCTAAATCCGACTGGGGCCTATCCTTCCTGTGATCCTGGTTATATCAGAACTCCTTAGAGTGAAGCTGTCTCTGTGATCCTTTGATTCTGGGATCCAGTGATCCTGGGCTAATTAAAGGTCCTGGGAGTATAGCTTCCTCTGGGAATTATGAGACTCACTGCAGAGTTTGTGCCCAAGGTCTGCTCAGGGCACCAGCCTAGACAGACTGGCAGGAACTAGTGCCATTGATCTGGTGGAGTTCCTGTATGACTTAGCTTCGCTGGTCCCAGTTATTCCTAGTGTTGGGACAGATGTTGTTTCCTCCTCACCTCTGATCCTCTGATCCTGGGTGTGTCAGAGCGCCTGCGAGTGGAGATTCCTCTGGGTGTTGTGGGACTGGATGTAGAATTTGTGCCCAAGGTCTGCTTAGGGCACTGGCCCAAACAGACCGGAAGCAACTGGTGCCACTGGATCTCCTGTCTGCCTTGGTCCCACTGGTCCCAGTTACTCCCAGTGTTGTCTCAATGTAGTTTTAAAATTGAACATGATATAACACATGGACTAACTTGCCAGATTCCTTGAAACTGCAGGCCATCCTGCCCTCTGAATTCAGAATTTCTTTCATTTACTACTTGCTTTGAATCACCATGTTATTCTTCTGACATTGTAGTCTTATGTTATTCTAACAATATGAAGGAGAATAAAGTAGGCCGTTATTCTAATGTGAGCCAAACACTTGAGAGAATTTCTGGACTTCTGGCTCATTACAGACAAGCACAAGTAACAGATGTGATTCTACTTGTCCCTTGGATTTCACAGGTGCACATCAACTGGCAACTGCAGTGAGAGAAAAAAAAAGAATTCTCATTTAGGACTTTGGATTCTACAGGCAAAAAGGATATGCCCACTAGGTTTATAAATAAGAGTAATTTATGGTTAGAGTACAGAAGCTCAAAGTTACATACAAACTCCTCCATGGGAGACTATCATACTCACTTATACAGGTCTGTGTACAGGCTTGCATTTGTGTAGAATGCAGGGCCACAGATGGATCAATGAAATGTTCAGGGGGGATTTCTTTATAGGTTTTGAGCATTTATGTACTGATTATATTTTGTGTCTTCAATTGTTTCCAAAGGAAATAATTCTTAATCCCATAGACATGAGGAGAAGGCCTCCAACTTAAGTCATTATAGTCAAATTAACTAAAACAAGCAATTAATTAAAGCAAGTCTTTTG
This sequence comes from Mastomys coucha, assembly GCF_008632895.1. NCBI lineage: Eukaryota > Metazoa > Chordata > Mammalia > Rodentia > Muridae > Mastomys > Mastomys coucha. The sequence goes on along the minus strand of NW_022196904.1, from coordinate 181,268,340 downwards.
TTCAGGAATACAGGCTGCCTTTTCTAAGGCTGGCTTCAAGAGGTCAGCATTGATATGGTGAAGATAACGCTTTTCTAGATCAGAGGTAGGGGGTTGTAACAAGGTAGTCATAGCAACCTGTTTAAAACAAAGGTAGGCTTGCAAGATGGTTATAACAGCTTTTTAAAGATAGACATGGTTGTAGGTCATTTCCTGTCCAGGAAGTACAGAATCATTGAAGTTAAGGTTATAGGTGGGGCATAGACCAATCCTTGAGAAACGAAAATTATGAACAGGAATGAGCCTAGCTTGTCTTTGCTTCAAGAGAGCTTTTAAGCCCATGGAGGCAGGCAGGTTTATCATATTGCTTATTGTAGCAAAACATGAGTTCTGGAACATGCTTGCCTTGTTTTGTGAATAGGGATGTGAACTTTTAGATATTTAAGGTACATGTTTTTTTTTTAAATGTTGAAATGTCCAAAGGCCAATATGATGGGCAATTCATAGCTGCTTGAAAGATTTCTGCCTTCTGATGGACACAATGCATCCCACTCCTCTTCACCTTGACAAGGGATAGTGCTGTGATTAACTAAAATCATTATGACATGAGAAAGATTGCTTCCATGTTTAGTTTATATTTGAATGTCAAGTATTTTTTTTTTTCCTTTTAGCCAGTTAAGACAGCAGCGAGCTTTATGAGGAATATAAAGAAATGTTGGAAGCCTTTAGGACCTAGATGGTCAATAAGCCTTGAGGGCTGTCCACTGCTTAACAGTCAGATCTAAGTCCTTTCTCATTCTTACGGACATAGTGAATATTCCAAATACCTAGTTGAGCTTGAAATTTGATCCTTCCCTCCATCCAGCATTGAATGAGAATATAGCCTATAGGACTTGGTGATTATAGCGTGGTACTACCAAACGCAAAATGTCAAGATAAGTTATATCTGGCTGTCTGCTATCTACTGACTGAGGAAATAAATGTACTGAGATAACTTTCTTATGCAGCAGTAGAAAACTGATGAAATCAGGACCCTATAGAAGCTACTTAACTAACATTATTTTACATGGTATTTGTTTGTCTAAACCAGGCAATTAGTCCATGGCAGCTTAAATAAGCAAAGACATCGTGACCTGACTTGACAGCTAAATACAGGAACAGAAAGACCTTTCACTCATTGTGACCAGAAACTAAACTTGAAACGAAACTTTTCTGTTATGTCCTCACATGATCTCACTGTAATATACTGGCTTGCTTTTTTCTTCTTGCTGCATCTCATAAATTTTCATCGTAAGGATGAGAGGGCAATCTTCATTTCTTATCAATGAAAGTATTGTTTCCCATTCTGCATTTCCGAAGGATCACTTCTGAAAAGTGACAAAGGAATTCACTACCGAAGCTGGGCTTCTGGGACTTGATAATTCATTCCCGTTGTTATTCAGTGTTCAGTGGGAGAGCTAAAGGCAGCCTTCCCATCTTTAGAGTCAGACAATGATACAATGTAATTCCAATCACTGGCTAGATGAAAGGTGGCATTCCACATACTGCAGAATTCAATTAAATACATTGGTTGAATAAGGTCGGCATCACTGTTAAAAATGCCCAACTGTCAAAATGACACTACTCCATCACTGTCTTTGGTTAATTATATTTTCCTGTTCCAGCACTATTAAAATGAAATTTTGTGAATTTCTCTTGATATATTTACTAGCATACTACTAATTTTTCTAAAGTCCTCTGATAGAGTAAGAACGGAAAGGTTAATAAGAACATGAAAAAAATCATTAATAAAAGGTTATTATGCATATTAAATATATTAATAAAAAACTGTCACATAGCATCAAGCCATAAACAATGTGATTTCAGAAAAGATTGCATTTAGCTAGCATGTTGGCTTACACGTGTTAGGCGTACCTGTAGCCCCTCTGAAGATCTGCTTGATTATTAGGTTAAAGTAACTCCCTGTGAGATTTGGATATGTTACCTGTGCAATAGTTTAGTTCTGAAATGTTCCCTATGGATGCCAGCATTTGAACCCAGTAGGTGACGCTCTTCTAAGGCATCTTTAGGAGGTGAGACATTACTGCAGGAAAAGTTACTAGAGGTAAGCTTAAGATCAAAAAGCTTCATTACTTCCAGTTTGCTCTCTGCTTGCTGTGGGTTTGACGTCCAAGATGGGAACTCTCAGACCTCTGCCTCTGTCCATGACATCTACTGTTTTGTTGTCCCTATATTTAATAGACTCTAACTCTCTGGAACTGTGAGCTAAGTTAAAGTTTTCTTTTGGAAGTCATCTCATTTTATCACAGCAACAAAAAGGTAACTAATATAATCTTCCAGCTGGCCATTATTTTTCCACTACAGAATTGACATGTGTTCAAAAGAAAATAACATTCATTTAAAAGTCAAGTGTGCTGCACACTGTATGCTTGTATGGAATAGTGGGGTGCACCAGAGAGAATGAGAGTGCAAATGTATAGGCGGGAATACACTGCATTTTATTCTCTTGGCCAGTACTTCTCACACTTCCAGGGCTCCTGCTGTGTTAATGACTCTACAGAAGTTTTGAAACTAAGAAGAATATCTTCTGACATTAATAATTAATTAATTAATTAAAACTTTTAAGATTGTTTTAGTTGTTTTGGGTCTTTAGCACACCCAAACATGTTTTAGCATCAGGTAGTCAGTTCTGCCAAAGAGGAATTTAGAATTTTCTGAAGGATTGGATGAAATGTGCAAATCCATGTAGGGAGCACTGTTACTTAACAGTCCACATAGGGTGTGGTGTGTATTAATGAAAAAGCAATCCACACTATCACAGGCTATGCTCTCCACCATTGGGAGCTGTAAGACTCGGTCTTCTTTGGTTCGGTTCCTCCACCATTGGGAGCTGTAAGACTCGGTCTTCTTTGGTTCGGTTCTCCTACCTCAGAACCACTCCTATCTTCCCAGTAATCTGCCCCCAGCACCTAGTTGTCACAAGTCCCTGCAACCCAGTAAAACCAAAATTCTAGAGGCTTGAAATTTGTCAGTCAGATTTATAACAGTAAATTCTCCACTCACAAAATGCCCACACGATGAACTCAGAGCCAATTAATATTGATACAAGTTGCCCACCTAGATTGGACAGATTGTCCTATATTATTCTCTCCCTTCTATGATACTCATAGCTACCTGTGGCTATTTAAAGCCACAAGGATTGTATTCATCCTCTTCCTCCATCTTCTCTGTCCTTCTATCCTCTCTGCCCCTCTCTGTTCTGTCTCTCAGCCCGCCATCTTCTTCCACTGCCCAATCACAGGCTCTAGCCTTATCTTTTGCCTGCCCTCACCTGCACACAGACAACAGTCCAATGTAAGGAGCACTGTTACTTTACAATCCATGTAGGGAGCACTGTTACTTAACAATCAACGTAGGGAGCACTATTATTTAACAGTGAGGCCTCTGAGGTCTTGAAGACCTCTTACATATTCGTATTTGTTGCTTTATTTCCATCCTATTTTGTAGTTTTCAGTGTATAAATACTTCCCTTGCATATGTAGTATGTGCAGTGGTATATGCGCACATTTGCAGTCACTTGTAGGGATATAGATGGGGATAGTGGGTGGCCTGCTCTGTCATTCTGCTTAATTCCTTTATGATAAGATATCTTCCTGAAAATAGAGCTATGCTGGCAGCCTATTATTACGGTGTCTTTCCTACCTCTGACCCCAAGTACCAGTATTACAGATGTGTGTGGCCACACCAGCCTTGTATGTGGATGCCAGGGACTCATGCGTTAGCACTCTAGTGACACATGCCTCTTACCCACAGAGCCATCTATCAATCACCAACTCCTGTATTCTTGTTCAATAATTTCTACATAATTAATTTTAATGTTACTATAGGTGAAAGTATATTGTTAATTTAATTTTCAGGATTTCATTTCTAGTATTTAAAAACTCTCATTGAAATTTTAATGTGTGTATTGTGTCCTTAAACCTATTTAACTTATACTTTATAGATTTTATACATTTGGACAAGTTCCACAGGATTCTCTATGAGCAAACTCAGGTCATTTCCAAATACAATTTCCTTTCTCGTGCCTAGTATTCTTTTACTTGCCCAGTTTTTTTGTGTGTGGGATTCAGGATAATTTTGAACTGAAATGGTGAGAGAGAATCTTGATGCTGATTTTGAAGAGTCCTCACTTAGCAGAAGATTTTAGGTGTTTTATAAAACTTGTTTTATGGTTATTTATTTTGAGGATGTGTATTGCATAACTGCATGTGTAGGATGCACTGTGCCATGGCATACGTACAGGGGTGGCTTCTCTTCTTTTGCCCTGAGAGTTCTAGGGGAACTCAGGTCTTAGGGCTAGGTGGCACGATCCTTTGCCCACTGTCCCATCTTTGCTTGCTTGTAATTTTTTTTAAAGAAAGTCTCTCTTAATTCTGTGCATTGAGTGTTTTTCTGGTAGAGAAATATTTTGCCTTACAAGATGCTTTTCTTCATCTACTTGGATGTCCCATCCTTTTCCTTCACATTTATAATGGACTTCTCTCACTTCTCTTGTCGGCAGGGTGTGTTGTCCTGAGTGACTTTCATGTTTGCAATTGATCTATGGCTCTTGAGACAAAATCCACGGCTGTGTTGCACACTGTTTAAAAACACAAGGCTATGTTATCTTCATCATCTTTTTGAAGGCTCTCATGCTACCATTACTGAGAATATTGCTCTAACATTGGTTATTTTGTGAGATATTTCTGTTTTCAGAGGTCAACAATGGCCTTGAAGTATGAGATAGAAGTTTTCTGATGGTATAATTTGGGCAGAAATTAACAAGGATTTGTCATAATACATTTTAAAGCAAATGGTAGATCCTACTAGTGAGTGAGTCTATAGCTAAGTGTTTCTTTGTGACAAGAATGTACCTATTTCTTTAAACTATCAATTAAGTTATTAAATCATTGATTTAAACTCTTATTTCCAATGAATGGACAGAAGCTGCTTATCCCTGAGATTGAATTAGGGAAAAGTTGGAAGAAGCTGAGGAGGAAGGTGACCCTATCGGAAGACTAGCAGTCTCAACTAACCTGGACCTCCAAGATCTCTCAGACACTGAGCCACAACCAGGCAGCATATACCAGCTGATATAAAATCTCCAGTACATATGTAGCAGAGGACTTCTGGGACTGGCCTCAGTGAGAGAAGATGCACCTAACCCTCAAAAGACTTGGAGCCCTAGGGAGTAGGGAGGGCTGGTGGGATGGGGATATGAGGATGGAGATAGCCTCTTGGAGATGGGGGAGGAGCTGTGGGATGTGGAACAGAGAGTAGACCAGGAGGGAGATAAAGTCTAAACTGTAAAAAAATAAAATAAAAGAGATTAAAAAATAAGTAAATTTTTAAGCTCTTATTTTATATCTATTAGAATTTTTATTTATAAAAGTTACTTTTAACAATTTTTTACATTTCCAGAAATTTGCCCATCTCATCTAAGGAAGTCATGTGGTTATTGGCAAGCAATTATTCATAAATTTCTTATCTTGCCTAAGGCTGATAGCATTGTTTTGTTATCATTCGTCCCAATTTTATTAATTCGAGGTGTCCTCTGCTTATTCAGTCTACCTAGTTTGTTAATTTTTTTTGATGCGAGAATGTAAAACAATTCTTAGGTTGATTTTCTCCATACGATCTTTCACCTATTACAGCTATTTATCTCTACTATTTGTGATTTCCTGATTCCGCTTGCTTGGGGTTTTAGTCATTTCTTTCTGTCAGACTACTACAGAAGAGGAATACCTTTGTGGTGTGAGATCTTTATTTTTTAATAAGTATACTTTTATTTTAATGATTTTCTTTGCTAGATGTCTTAAATTTTGACTTAAGTGGTCTTACTTTCATCATCTAAAAATATTTCTCAATTTCAGTGTAATTTTCTTTATGACCTAATACTTTCTTAAGACTAAGGTGCTTAATTTCCACATTTTTGAGTTTTCCAAATTTTTTTTTCTTCTTCTTTTAACTCTTAATTCCATCCTCTTGTGATTTGAGAAAATTTCTTGTATGGGATTATATTCTTTAAGAAATATCATGACCTGTATTATAGTCTTGTAGGGTAGCTCATGTGTGTTGAAAAGAGTGAGTTCTGTTGGTAAGTGGGCTGTTAACTAACATGTCAGGCCTAATTGGATAGCAAAATTCCTATTAGATATTGGTGATGTACACCTGGATTATTGTCATATATAATGTTGAGATTGCTAGTAAAGGCTATAAATACTATGTGACTATAGTCCCAGAACTTGGAAGGCAGACCAGAGTGGGTTAGAACAGGAGACAGACACATAAAAGAGAAAGACAAGGAAAGAGAGATCTAATTATAGAGTTTAATTTTAATCTCGGAGGCTTTGGATAATTTGTTAGTACCATTTAGATGAAAAGGTGATTGGAAATTTTGTATAGAACAATGAATGGAGTATTCATTCCATTTTATTCTTGAAATCCTCCAAAGTTTTCATCTTTACTTACTTAAGTAGAACCAGGAATATTCTATAGGGCACCACTTCAAATTCCAGGAAAGCATCCACCCAGTTCAGTTACTCAGCATTATATGGTCTCCTAGAATTCAGTTACTCAGCGTTATATGGTCTGCTAGAGTTCAGTTACTCAGCGTTATATGGTCTGCTAGAGTTCAGTTACTCAGCGTTATATGGTCTGCTAGAATTCAGTTATTCAGCGTTATATGGTCTGCTAGAGTTCAGTTACTCAGCGTTATATGGTCTGCTAGAGTTCAGTTACTC